>NC_000074.6:40417764-40717764 GCF_000001635.26 Mus musculus | reverse complement strand
TACAGTAGATGGATATTAACACGAAGAATCACAACTGGACAGTGTGCAGGAAGTGAGAGACTCTGTCTAAAATCTCTCTCGAAACCCTTTCCCTCCAGACTCAGGGATCTATACAGAAAATGAGACAGGGAAATTATAAGAACCAGAAGCAATGGATGACTTCAAGAAAACAGGGCAGGAGCACATGTAACTCACAAGAGACTGTGGCAGCCTGCACAAGGTCAAGGTCGGCAATGTGTCCATGCAGATGGAGTCCCAGAGCTAAGAGGAAAGTGAGCAGGAGCCTCCATTCCTAATCAAGATGTTCCTGCAATTGATACTGCTGTGTAGGGAAAAATCTTTCCACAAGTTCAGTATCACTGGGCGTATCAACCACACCCCATAACAGGCCCCCATGCCTTTGCTAACACAAAGTGAACTGCAATTCATTTATTTTTGTGTATGGCCTTTTTGTTTTATTTTGTTGTTGTTGTTTTGGCATTTTTTCTCTTGTTTGTTTGTTTGTTTGTTTTAATTTGAGTTTTGTGGGATTTTGTTCTTGAAAGAGAGAGAAAGAACACAAAGGTAAGTAGGGAGGTGGGTAGGGAGGTAGAAATGATTTAGGAGGAGTTGGGGGAAGTAAATCATGATCAAATATTAGTATGTTAAAATTTTAATGGAAATAAATAAAACTAAGGAATGATTTTAAAAGAACATATCAAAAAGATCATTCAGTATGATCCAGTCAGCTTTATTCCATAGATGCTGGAATAAATAGCTCAACATCCAGATGTCAGTAATTGCAATATATCACTTAAGTGGACTGCAGAACAGAAATTTCATGAGTATATCAAAAGGTTCAGGAAAATATTTTGACAAAATCCAACATTCTTTCAAAAAAAAAAAAGTCTTGAGAAACTGGGTCAGATAGAACATGTCTCAAGGTAATAAGAAGATCTCTCTCTATAGCTAATCTGTATGTCTATCTGTTTATGTATCATTTAAGTTTATCAATCACTCTAAACCGTATATGTGTGTATAACCATATCTATATAACATATGTAGATATATGTTATAGCCAAATATTATATTAATTAGGGAAAAATTAAAAGCAGCTGTACTAAGATGCCCCCCCCCAAAATGTCTACTTTCTCCACTTTTATTCAAAGTAGTATTGGAAGGCTTAGCTAAAACCTTAAGAGAAGAAAAGTAAATAAATGAAATAACAATAAGAGAGGAGAGTCAAAGAATTCTCGTTTGCAGATGTTGTGGTTCTGTATATAAGAAACCCCAAAAACTCTACCAGTAAACTCTAAGAACTGCCATTTGGCAAAACGGAAAGACACAAAATTAACATGCACAATCTTTAGCATTTCTACATACAAATAAAAAAACAGATTGCACAGGTTGGAACCTCCGAATTACCGATACTAGAGAGACTTCAGTGTTGTGTTTGGTTTGCCTCTGCGTTCCCTGTCAGAAGCTCCCATCCTTCCTCCAGCCTGCAGTAAGCACAGCTGGTTTCTGTGTTGCATCCTCCTGCAGCAGCCCCGGGTTCTCTCCACCTCCCTTAGCATTCGAATGGCACTACCCATAAAATTCCACCTTAATGAGGACACTCTGAGGAGATGTCCTCCCTGCCAAAAACCAACACTCCCGCTGGTAAGTAGTGGAACTCCAGGTGTCTGTCCTTGAGACCTTAGAGAAATAACAAACTCAAGGGAGACCATGGAAAAAGGTAAACAGAGGTCAGGTCACAGACAGTTACGACTGGCCATAAAATTAGTCCTTGAACAGACACCCATTAACCCTCCTCCTGCTTCAGTACTATTCCACCCTCTACTCCCCTTTTCTGTGAATATTCATACTATTCCTATACTGTATATAAACCCAATGTTTTCAGGAGTCAGGGTCTGTTGGAGACCATAGAGTGAGAAAGTAGGCCTTTCGCAGTTTCCCACCCTAATAAGCCAAATGGCCTTGTGTTAAGGAGCCGGTCACCTCCTCCTCCTCCCTATCCCTTCCTGGCACCTAAGACCCTAAAAAGTTGAATTATAGTCCCCTCTTCCTTATCTCTTCCTGACTCCCAAGACTTCCAAGGACCTGAGATATGTGCTGAGCCTGACTTGACACCCCGGCTGTTAAGGAGGAATCTACATTCCTGAGATAAGACTCAGGGTGCCTCCCGCCTTCAGTCAGAATTCAGCCTTCATGTCCCCAGATGCCTACTTCTTTGTTCTTTGTTAAATTCCCCCTCAGCCCCTCCCTATTTCCCCTCACTGTATGCTTATAACCTGGCTTTTCAGCCTAATAAACTGAGACCTTGACAGGAATCCTCCTTGGTCTCCTCTCTTCTTTCCCGCCCATTTCTCTTGCAGGTTTGCGGTTCCCCTCGTACCCACAAATAACTGGGTCCTGCTGGAGGGGACAAGGGTCACTTGACAGCATTCACGCAGTGACTGCTAGGTAGGCGAACTGAGTTTAATCTTGAAACAATAAAAGGCTCTTTTGCGAGTTGCAGCGGACTTCACAATTGGGCTCGTCTGGGTTTCCCATGGACTCAGGGAACAACATTGCACCTGGGGTTAAAACATCCATTTTGGCTGGAATGCCTGGCTTTCATTTTGATGTTTCTCAAGTAGAGGCCAGACGAAATGCAGAGTAAGGTTTCTCAGAGTTATATTCCAGTTCAAGCAGTTGAGCTGGGTGGTACAAACCAGACAGTGTCAGGCCAGTAAACAGGCCCTAGCTTTGATACTTCAATTTTGGTTCATGTCCCCTCCCTTACTGTGCAGTTCTTATAGCTTAGAATGACCTTGACAAAAGTGAGGAAGCAGCCTCAGTTTTTCATCTGACATTTGCATAGAGGAACCTCACCTGTATTCAGATGAAGTGCGTTTGGCCAATAGATACCAGTGATACCAGTCTCTATGTGATACCAGTCTCTAAGAACTTCCCTAACACTTTTTGTTTTTGTTTTTGTTGTTGTTCTTGTTTTTGGTTTTTGGTTTTTGATTTTTGGTTTTTCACGACAGGGTTTCTCTGTGTAGCACTGGCTGTCCTGGAACTCACTGTGTAGACCACGCTGGCTTTGAACTTAGAAATCTGGCTGCCTCTGCCTCCCGAGTGCTGGGATTAAAGGCGTGCGCCACCACACCTGGCTACACATTTTTTTTTAATTTTTTTTAAAATTAGGTATTTAGTTCATTTACATTTCCAATGCTATCCCAAAAGTCCCCCACCTGCTCCCCCACCCACTCCCCCACCCACCCACTCCCACTTCTTGGCCCTGGCGTTCCCCTGTACTGAGGCAGATAAAGCTTGCACGACCAATGGGCCTCTCTTTCCACTTAACTGAAGGGAGTTAAGTCTTTCATTACAGATCTCTTGAAGACTCCATCCACACACGTCTTCTTGTCCCTTTGCTGCTTGGATGGCTCATCTGAAGGCCTGTGTGGGAAGCACTGTTTACTGTAACCCTTATCAAGATAACATACTGTCCCCTAGACTACCGAGCTGAGGTGACACTGGCTTAGAGCTGTCAGAGTGAAGGATCAGTTACTAAGAAGGTTGGTGCATAGGTTTTCTCCAGTTTTTTTGTGTTTGTTTGTTTTGTTTTTGTTTTTTGTTTTTTTACAGGAGCCTGCTACTCAGAAGTTATACTGTAGTCCACGGGTGGGATGAACTGTTGAGTCAATGAGGCGTAACCATGGCAACCCACCATAGTCCCATTCTGTGACTACTGCTCCCTCCCCAACCCACACTGCTCAAGTGTGACCCCAGGTAGTGTATGCTGAAAGGGGGTTGCGGTGGAGTCCTGTCAGTATTTGTAGCAGCCTTTCAAAAGACAGTCTGGAAAAAAAAAAAGCCGGGCGTGGTGGCGCACACCCAGCACTTGGGAGGCAGAGGCAGGCAGATTTCTGAGTTGGAGGCCAGCCTGGTCTACAGAGTTAGTTCCAGGACGGTCAGGGCTACACAGAGAAACCCTGTCTCAAAAAAACAAAACAAAACAAAACAAAACAACAAACAAACAAACAAAGAAATACAGTCTGCATCTTTAACTATTGGAATCTTGGCCCTAAAGAACCTGAGATCTGCACCAGCTGAAGGGTTTTAACATCAGGTTCCCAAGCCCTCCAATTTTCATTCATCTGTTTCCCTCAGACCAAGCGGAAACAGACATCAAAACTTGGGCTGAGAGTCCTACCATGTGTATAACTAGGGAAAACAATGTTTTGCTTTTGTTTTTGTTTTTTTCCCACCTTATGGAAAAGAAACTTTCAAGTGCATGCATAGTTAAGAGATGTGTGTGTGTGTGTGTGTGTGTGTGTGACAGGAGAACGTTTCCATATGCATACATACTCTCTGTAATTCCAGTGTAAAACGTTGTACTTGCACTAAAATGGCAGAGGCTCCCTAGAGACAGCAGTGGGGCAAGTGAGAGCCGGACAGGCACTGGGCGACTCTGTACCTCGCGGAGGAGGAAAATCAACTAAACATGGGCAAAGGAGATCCCAAAAAGCCGAGAGGCAAAATGTCCTCATATACGTTCTTTGTGCAAACCTGCCAGGAAGAGCACAAGAAGCAGTGCCCGGATGCTTCTGTCAACTTCTCAGAGTTCTCCAAGAAGTGCTCAGGGAGGTGGAAGACCATGTCTGCTAAAGAAAAGGGGAAATTTGAAGATATGGCAAAGGCTGGCAAGGCTCGTTATGAAAGAGAAATGAAAACCTACATACCCCCAAAGGGAAGGCCAAAAAGAAGTTCAAGGACCCCAATGCACCCAAGAGGCCTCCTTCTTCTTGTTCTGTTCTGAATACCGCCCCAAAATTGAAGACGAGCATCCTGGCTTATCCATTGGTGATGTTGCAAAGAAACTAGGAGAGATGTGGAGCAACACTGTAGCAGATGACAAGCAGCCCTAGAGAAGAAAGCTGCCAAGCTGAAGAAGTACGAGAAGGATATTGCTGCCTACAGAGCTAAAGGAAAACCTGATGCAGCGAAAAGGGGTGGTCAAGGCTGAAAAGAGCAAGAAAAAGAAGGAAGAGGAAGATGAGGAGGAGGATGAAGAGGATGAGGAAGAGGAGGAAGAGGAAGATGATGAATAAGTTGATTCTAGCGTAGTTTTTTTCTTGTCTATAAAGCATTTAACACCCCCTGTACACAACTCACTCCTTTTAAAGAAAAAAATTGAAATGTAAGGCTGTGTAAGATTTGTTTTTAAAGTGTACAGTGTCTTTTTTTGTATAGTTAACACACTACCGAATGTGTCTTTAGATAGCCCTGTCCTGGTGGTATTTTCAATAGCCACTAACCTTGCCTGGTATAGTCTGGGGGGTTGTAAATTAGCATGGAAATTTAAAGCAGGTTCTTGTTGGTGCACAGCGCAAATTAGTTATATATGGGGACAGTAGTTTGTTTGTTTTTTCTTTTGGTTTTATTTTTGGGTTTTATTTATTTTCATCTTCAGTTGTCTCTGATGCAGCTTATACGAAGATAATTGTTGTTCTGTTGACTGAATACCACTTTGTAATTGCAAAAAGATTGCAGCTGTTTTGTTGACATTCTGAATGCTTCTAAGTAAATACAATTTTTTATTAAAAAATGGAAGAATTCATATTCTATTTTCTAATCATTGTCTATTTGTAGGATACACTCAAGTCTGTTATTGAAATTTTTTGTTTTTGTTTTTGTTTTTTGAGACAGGGTTTCTCTGTGTAGCCCTGGCTGTTCTAGAACTCACTCTGTAGACCAGGCTGGCCTCGATCTCAGAAATCCACCTGCCTCTGCCTCCCAAGTGCTGGGATTAAAGGCATGTGCCACCACTGCCCAACTGTTTATTGAATTTTATGATCCCTTTCTTTGATGGTGCTTGCAGGTTTTCTAGGGAGAAATTATTTCATTATTATAATAAAACAATGTGCCGGGCAGTGGTAGCACACGTCTTTAATCCCAGTACTTGGGAGGCAGAGGCAGGTGGATTTCTGAGTTCAATGCCAGCCTGGTCTACAGAGTGAGTTCCAGGATAGCCAGAGCAACACAGAGAAACCTTGTCTCAAAAAACCAATAAATAAATAAATAAAACAATGTTTGATTCAAAATTTGAACAAAATTGTTTTAAATAAATTGTATGTGTATCAGTACAAGTTTATTGTAATAAATAAAATAACAGTGCCAATTGCAAAAACAAAAACAAACAAACAAACAAACAAACAAACAAAACCATAAAAACCAAAACCCATATTGAGGAAGAAATTAGAGAAGCAATTTTACTCGCAATTGTCTCAAAACAAATCAAAACCAAAGACCTGGTAATAAACCCAACCAATGATGTGCAAGACCTCCACAATGGGAACTTTAAAACACTGAAGAGAGCAGTTGAAGAAGGCACTAACATAGCTCCCAGAAGCTCTCCGGCCTAGAGAGCAGAAGGACCAATTCAGAGACAATGTCTACCTTAACAAAAACAGTCTACAGATTCAATGCAATTCCCACCAAAAGCCCAATTTGAGTCTTCACAGAACTAGGAGAAAAGAATTCTCAAAATTCATGTAGAAGCACAAAAGTCTTAGAGAACCAAGGCAATCCTAATTAAAAGCCACAAGACTGAAATTGTCCCAACACTTGATTTCAAGTTACTTTGAGAGCCATAATAACTAGAGACACATGGTACTGACACAAAAACAGATAATTGATGAACTAGCAGAGAACAGAAGGGCCAGACTTCTGCTAATTTGTGCTGATTGGATGGAGTCTTGCAGTGTCTGCTAGATTACACCACTGTTAGTTTGTTGTTTGCTATTGAACTGGACTGCTGGTATCCTGACGAGAAGAGTGGACTCGCCGCCAAAGAACTGCTACTAAACAGATCCACCACTCAATTTTCCTATAAACCTTCTTTTTCCCCTACCTGTGGTCGGTGGGCTAAGACAGAGGTTGAAGTGTTAAAGAATAAAATAGGTTTAGTGAAAAAAAATTGAAGAATATGCTAAGTCCACAGATGACAGAGCTATGCATGTTCAGTAGAGGTTCCTGGTATATACAGAAGGGAAGTTACTACAGGAGGATAGCTCTGCCAGAGAGTTTAAGATTGTTCAGTACAGACTCAGCACCAATGTAAGTCAAAGGGAAGATAAGTGTCTCCAAGCTTAACTTTGCCACACTCACCAGGCATATTCTAGTTTCAGAGGTCCAGAAACAAGCTGCTCTAACTCCTCTCTGTTGTCTTTCCCTTGTGTTTCTCCATTTCTCTGTGGATTATATTTTTAGTAGTATGGTGATTTCATAAAAAAGATAACCCCTTAAGTTTTTTACTTTTTATTCTTCCCTTTATATTTAGTCATATTTTGCTAATCTCTTTCTCTCCCCCCTTTTCTTATTAACAATTCCCTTCATTTATTTTGCTTCTTTATTAGAGCTTCAGTATTTGTCCTTTTATACTTTCCTGCCTCAGTTATTTTATTCACTTAATAGTATACACTTTCCCTGAATACCTTTTATGTTTATAACATACTCTACATTATATTTGCTATACTCTGTTCTATGCTTTTTGGTAGTATATTATTTAGTAGACTTTAATTAACTTTAAATGTGTTTCTAATCTGGTTTGATGTTGCATCTGTTACAGCAATTTTATTTTCTCCCAACCAAGTGGTCTTGGAGATTAATTCTTCTAGAACATACTGCACAATACAATTTCCAAGTAAACAGAAGACATGAAAAGGCAAAACAATACTCTTTAATCAGGTACTTGTGATACTGAAGGAGCCTGGAGGCCAGCATGTGCTTTGATATGCTAGTAGGCACCACAGATGGGCATTTGTCACTTCTGTCAGTGATAAAAGAAATGGCTCCTTTTGGTAGAAAGAGGCATCTTCTCTACATGAGAAATAATGGCTTTTGTCTAACCATAAGAATTTAGGGAAATTGACTTTCCTTTGGACCTGATAAATGGGGCTCCCTCAAAACACAACTTCTCAACAAATGAATTCAGATGCAAAAATTGATAACAACCAGATAAGATTCCAATATTTCACTTGTAAAAATGACCAATGATTTCAAAGAACATGTTTTACTTGTTATCACAGAATGGAGTAATGATATCAGTTGAAGTCCTGGAGAAGAAACTCAGCAGCATGCATGAGGAAGAAACATACATGACAAAGTCAGCAGCTTGTGTGAGAAACCATTCATGTAAGTTGTCATTTTGGAAAATTATATATAAATGTGGAAATTAAAAGTACAGAAAATCAAATGAAAATATATACACCTGAGAGACAACAGACGCATGGACAGTAGATAAAAACAATCCAAGGAAGGAAAGAATCTAGGCTGAAAGACAAGGTTGCTTGATTAATACATTCAGGCACCAATAAAAAATTCAATAAACATGACTATAATTCTATGAATCTCAGAACATGATTATCATACCCAATCAAAAATTCTGTTTGCAGGGGGGAGGGGAAGAAGGAGCAGAGTTAAAACCAATAGCTTGGGAAATCTGTTTAATAAAATTAGAGCAAAAAAATTTTTATAACATAGGGAAGGAAATGGACATTATTCAGAGCCAAATAAATGTGCCAGCAAAAAACCTCCACAACATATTGTAATGAAGAATCCAAGTATTGAAACCAAAGAAACAATAGTAAAAATGGTAAGAGAAACATATCAGAATAACCTTATCTGCTGCAACAGAAACTCTAACAGTCAAGAATATAGAGAACAATATATCTCAAAGCCTGAAAGTAAACAACCAAATATATCCAAAAATGTTTTCTTAAATATTGACGAAAAAATAAGTATAGTGAAATGACTGGATTCCTGTTTGTTATCTAGATTAAACAAAGCTATGGCAAATATTCTTAATTCTATATAGAAATAGAATCCATATTGATATATAAATAAATATATGATATATTATACACAATCTAAAGTGGGGATCTGGAGCTATTGCATAGTGTTGGGCCAGAATGAGAAATGAGGACAAGAGAGAATAATAGTCTATATACAAATAAAGTCCAATGATATACATACATATCATAAAAATGTTTTGTTATTTGGGGCTGGAAAGATGAATCAGTCAATAAAGTGTTTTCCCTTCCAATAAATGTGAGTGTCTGAGTCTTTTTAAAACTTATTTGTATTGATGCTTTGGGAATTTCACATCATACACATTCACTTCCAAGTCCTTCCATGCTCTCCCTGTCCTTGTGACTCCCCCTGTACTACAACAACAACAAACAAAACAAGTCCAATTTGTTATCTATATACTCACTGGAGATTGGGCAAACTCCCAGTGGCCTGCCCTTTAAATAGAACTAAGTCCTTCCCTTCCTGCTCCCCCAGCATGAAGTGGAGAGGTACACTTCAGCATCCTTATCACAGTAAGAGATCTCTATGAAGGTTTCTTGTTTAGACTGTTAATTTTTAGGGGGAGAGGCTAAGATTAGGGGTAGGGTTGATCCAGAAGCCTACCATGTCCCTCTTTCTCAACTGTGCTTCTGTAGCCATTGATATCGCTGCCAAAGTAGCTTCCTTGCTCTTTACAGTCCAAGGAGAGCATGGATCTTGGACTTCTACATGGTTTCTGTTGACAGCACAGACCACAAATAAAGCCCTGGTTGCAATAGGACCAGGGACCTTGACAAGGCCTTTGGAAGCAGCCTGGATCACAGACACCAACATGGCTCTAGGCATTAGCACTGCCTGTGGACATCAGCATAGCCTAGAGCTGCAGCATAGACTACAGACATCAGCTTGGCCTTTGGTGGTAACATGGGCAACAGGCATCAACACAGACCCCCAACTGCAGCACGAGCATGGAACCAGAGCTCTCCCTTAGAGGTAGCAGAAACAGGACTTCATCATATCCACAGGTGGCAGCCATGACACAGGACACTTAGTTGAAAATGGGTTTTATTTTATAAATGGCTTTTAAATTTTGAATTTCAATGAGGGTATGTCTTAGCATGCTAGCTGCCACAGAATTAGAATTATCCCAGCATCCCTACTGATACAGCAACACTAAGTATCTGCAAAACTGAGTTTTAAACACTTTTCTGCTGATCTGTAAGCAGCCAGAATTACAGAACAACAACAATCAATCAATCAAAATTCCACACAATGTAGGTAAGCTAGAGGTTTATATCAAGCGTGCAATCACCAACCTAACTCAAGATATCCAGGTCCCAGTGCAAAACCAGGAACAGTATGAAAAAAACAATACATGTCCCACCTCCACCTGCACCCAGAGCATTAATCCTATAATAATGTTCCTCTACCAGAATAATCCCCATGAACTGTGAAACATAGAAATTAAAAAGAACAATTATAAGCATATTCAAAGAGCTAAATGAGTTTTTTTTAAAAAAAAAACACATTAATGCTTGAATGGACAAAGAGACAGGAATGAGCTCTCAATAAAGTCTAAACAAACAAAGCCCCACAAATAACAAAGATAATCCAGAATGTGAAAATTAAATTTAGCAAAGAGATTAAAATACTGAAGAAAACCCAATATAAAATAAAGATGGAAATGAAAAAAATCAGTAACCCAATAACAAAACTCAGCAGAGAGCCTTATCAGCAGAATCAATCATATAGAAGACAGAGTATCAGGGCTTGCAGACCAGATAGGTCAATTGAACCAGTCAATCAAAGAAAATAGCAAGTTTTAAAAATAAACCTTGGTATGTAGGTACCTTGGGACACCTGAAAAGACCAAAGGAGAAGAATTCCAGATCAAAGTCATAGAACAGATCTTCAATAAAACCATAGAAGAAAATTTCCCAAAACTAAGGAAGGAGAGGCCCATTCAGCTCTATGGTACAGAACAGCAAATAGACAGGAGCAGAAAATATACTCCCCAGGTTATATAGTTAAAACACTTTACGCACAGAACAGAGAAAGGGCCTTTCAAACTTCAAGGGAGATCTCACCAATTACATATAAAGGCAAATTCAGTGGAAACTTTAAAACTAGACAAGTTTGGAGCAACTCTGTTCCCTTTAAGACAGACCGACAGTCAGACAGATAAATAGAAATCTGCCACAGTTGAAGAAAGAAACTTTCCATGACGTAATTAAAACAATAGTTTAGTTGGATTTACCCTGAGATGAGTTAATAATGTGCCTTCCAGAAACCATAGATACCAAGCAAAACTGTTCTATTTCAGATACCTGCCTGTGCTTTCTTGTTCAGAGGCTTCTAGAGAAATCTCATATAATAAGGCACATTTTTCAACAGCTTCAATGAAGTAGCTGGATATAAAATTAACTCAAACAAGTCAATGGCCTTTCTGTACACAAAGGATAAATAGGCTGAGAAAGAAATTAGGGAAACAACACCCTTCTCAATAGTCACAAATATTATAAAATACCTTGGCGTGACTCTAACTAAGGAAGTGAAAGATCTGTATGATAAGAACTTCAGGTCTCTGAAGAAAGAAATTAAAGAAGATCTCAAAAGATGGAAAGATCTCCCATGCTCACGGATTGGCAGGATCAATATAGTAAAAATGGCTATCTTGCCAAAAGCAATCTACAGATTCAATGCAATCCCCATCAAAATTCCAACTCAATTCTTCAATGAATTAGAAAGGGCAATCGGCAGATTCATCTGGAATAACAACAAACCTAGGATAGCAAAAACTCTTCTCAAGGGTAAAAGAACCTCTGGTGGAATCACCATGCCTGACCTAAAGCTTTACTACAGAGCAATTGTGATAAAAACTGCATGGTACTGGTATAGCGACAGACAAGTAGACCAATGGAACAGAATTGAAGACCCAGAGATGAACCCACACACCTATGGTCACTTGATCTTTGACAAGGGAGCTAAAACCATCCAGTGGAAAAAAGACAGCATTTTCAACAAATGGTACTGGCACAACTGGCGGTTATCACGTAGAAGAATGCGAATGATCCATTCCTATCTCCTTGTACTAAGGTCAAATCTAAGTGGATTAAGGAATTCCACATAAAACCAGAAACACTGAAACTTATAGAGGAGAAAGTAGGGAAAAGTCTCGAAGATATGGGTACAGGGGAAAAGTTCCTGAATAGAACAGCAATGGCTTGTGCTGTAAGATCGAGAATCGGTAAATGGGACCTCATAAAGTTGCAAAGCTTCTGCAAGGCAAAGACACAGTCAACAAGACAAAAAGACCACCAACAGATTGGGAAAGGATCTTTACCTATCCCAAATTTGATAGGGGACTAATATCCAATATATATAAAGAACTCAAGAAGGTGGACTCCAGAAAATCAAATAACCCCATTAAAAAATGGGGCTCAGAGCTGAACAAAGAATTCTCACCTGAGGAATACCGAATGGCTGAGAAGCACCAGAAAAAATGTTCAACATCCTTAATCATCAGGAAAATGCAAAACAAAACAACCCTGAGATTCCACCTCACACCAGTCAGAATGGCTAAGATCAAAAATTCAGGTGACAGCAGATGCTGGCAAGGATGTGGAGAAAGAGGAACACTCCTCCATTGTTGGTGGGATTGCAAGCTTGTACAACCACTCTGGAAATCAGTCTGGCGGTTCCTCAGAAAATTGGACATAGTACTACTGGAGGATCCAGCAATACCTCTCCTGGGCATATATCCAGAAGATGCCCCAACCGGTAAGAAGGACACATGCTCCACTATGTTCATAGCAGCCTTATTTATAATAGCCAGAAGCTGGAAAGAACCCAGATGCCCCTCAACAGAGGAATGGATACAGAAAATGTGGTACATGTACACAGTGGAGTACTACTCAGGTATTAAAAAGAATGAATTTATGAAATTCCTAGGCAAATGGATGGACCTGGAGGGCATCACCTGAGTGAGGTAACCCAATCACAAAGGAACTCACACAATATGTACTCACTGATAAGTGGATATTAGCTCAGAAACTTAGGATACCCAAGATATAAGATACAATTTGCTAAACGTATGAAACTCAAGAAGAACGAAGACCAAAGTGTGGACACTTTGCCCCTTCTTAGAATTGGGAACAAAACACCCATGGAAGGAGTTACAGAGACAAAATTTGGAGCTGTGATGAAAGGATGGACCATCTAGAGACTGCCATATCCGGGGATCCATACCATAATCAGCTTCCAAACTCTGACACCATTGCACACACTAGCAAGATTTTGCTGAAAGGACCCTGATATAGCTGTCTCTTGTGAGACTATGCCAGGGCCTAGCAAACACAGAAGTGGATGCTCACAGTCAGCTATTGGATGGATCACAGAGCCCCCAATGGAGGAGCTAGAGAAAGTACCCAAGGAGCTAAAGAGATCTGCAACCCTATAGGTAGAACAACATTATGAACTAACCAGTACCCCTGAGCTCTTGACTCTAGCTGCATATGTATCAAAAGATGGCCTAGTCGGCCATCACTGGAAATAGAGGCCCATTGGACTTGCAAACTTTATATGCCCCAGTACAGGGGAATGCCAGGGCCAAAAAGTGGGAGTTGGTAGGTAGGTGAATGGGGGGAGATTATGGGGGAATTTTGGGATAGCACTGGAAATTTAAATGAGGAAAATACCTAATAAAAATATTTTTAAAACATGTTTTTAATAGAAACAAAGTTACGTTCCTCCTCCCCCTCACCTGTCACTTTCCTTCCTCCTCCCCCTTCTCCCTCCCAGATACCCATCCTTAAACTTCCCTGCTTAACCACTCCCACTCTTAAGTTGATAGGTTCCTTTTCTTTATTATGGTTGTGTGTATATATGTGTGTGTGTGTGTGTGTGTGTGTGTGTGTGTGTATGTATATACATATATACATACATATACATAATTTCTAGGTAGTATTTCAACATGAAATAATATCATCTGGTCTGGCTTTGAGTTTTCTGTTCTTCAACCTTAGAGTCCCACTAAAGTTCTAGGAATGTGTGCATGTAACTACCATCATATGGCAAAAAATATTTTTCCTGGAATACACTCATTGATTTTGGATTAAGAGCTCTTGTCCTGGTAGTAAAAAGGTTTATTTATTAATGATGTTGCATTGTTGATAATGAACTTCACTGATGCAAATTCATCAGTACTTATTCCTAACATGTTGTCTTGTAAGATAGTCAAAGGATAACAGAGTCAAAGGAACATTTGAGCCTGGTTCTTTGCAACTGCCTACATTATTTTATTCAGTGATTCCACATGCCACAGCTCCTGAAAGGTTATGACATCACTCATATATCTAGCTATGTCATGCTAGATAGCACCAAAAATTCAAATCTGACTTTCAAGCAGCGTTTCTTGTGGATCCTGTTTTCTTCTCTGCATAGCTTCATCAAATTCATCTATGTCTATATCCAAAGTTCCACCCAACATTTATTCTGATTTGGTGTCTCGTTCAGTGTTATCCTAACTATGACCAGCACACACTAAAAGTGTTTTAGATTTCCTAACTAAACAAATAAGGCAGAATAAGGAAGAGCACAGATATAATTTATTCTATCTGGACAAGGTTTGAACACTCTATTGCCTCAAATAGTTTGCTTTCTATTTATTCGTCAGTGTGGGTTCTCAAGTTTCTGCCCTGATTTGCTATGCTTCCATACCAATTCAAAATGAGTTTTGTTCTTTGTCACTTCCGTTCTGTATGCTTTTCATATGAAATATAATAATGATTGATACTTCCCTAACTTGCTTTGAGTCATGGTGTTTCATCATAACAATAGTAACCCTGAAGAAGAAAACCATGAAACTCAGCAGAGAAGACACGTTGTAGCCACAGAATAACCAGAGCTGCACATACCAGCTGTTCAGCTGTAATTGCTTCCATTGACAAAGCCCCTTCCAAACACCTAAACCAAAGACTGTCTTAAAACCACTGCTTATCTTTCTTCTTCATCTGTCAGAAGCCATGTAGGGAAAGCTTCAGCATGCGAGTGAGTTTTCTGGAGATGGTCCACATCTTTGCACGGCTACAATGGGTGAGCTTTGAGAATAGAGCCCTTAGAGACTTCACCACAGGGCTGCGTTTTGCTGATGATATGCTGTTTCTGTCACTATTACATACTTAATAATTCCTGGTAATAATTACCCTACCCTTTTGGGGAAGATTTTCTCCAGAATGAATATGATGATGTACTCTCATGTAGTAATGCTGTGTAGACAAATTGATGATTTCACTATTTCTGGTAATGATTTTTATAGAATTCTCAAATTGATACAAGTAATTTCTAGGCTTGTATAGAATAAAGGCTGCAGATAGAGCTCCGTAAACCTTCACGTGTCACAGGCTAATTGCACTGGGAAAAGAAAGCAGCCTTGAAACAAGGTTTTATCAAATAATTTACTTTATTTTATACACATTCATGTTTTTTTTTCTGCATGCATGTCTGTGTGAGGGTGTCAGATCTTCTGGAACTGGAGTTACAGCCAGTTATGTGTTGTCAAGTGTGTGCTGAGAATTGAACCTGGTTCCTCTGGAAGAGCAGCCAGTACTTTTAGCCAATGAGCCATCTCTCTAGCACCCACCTAGGCTTGAAACATATTTACAATCAAGGAAAACATTCATTCTAGATTAGGTGTGAGGCCATTATCTGGTAACTGAAGATCATAAACTGGGAATGGGCAATTTATCATAGGTACAAGGACAGAAAATAAAATATTGACTAGTTTATCTATACAAAACTTCAAAACTAATGAGACACAAGGCAGATGATTTGTCTCTTGACAAAACTGCTAACTTATGACATACAAATTATTGCTTTAAACTTATAATAAACCTATGGATCTAGAAGGAAATGAATGTTTAGTCAAAAATTAGTCTTAATAGAAAGACATGTAAACATTTCTGTTGTAACTCCTTAAGCCTTATGACATAAAATATTGCCTTAAACTTACTATGAACTTATGAAATGTAAAAGTATTTATAAAATCATGCAATCAATTATCCTGTTGTAATGGTTCTGCCTGATAGTTGTTTGGAGAAATTATAAATACTAAAGGTTTGTTGGAATGTCTTTTCTCTCCTTCATCCAGAGTGTTTTTTTTCTTTCTGTGTACCTGACTCTTTTTCTTTTTCCTTTCTCTTTTTTCCTTCACTTTCTTTTTTTTTTTCTATCTGCGTAGTACAGGGTCAGCATATGTTTGGTGTGGCAGCAAGTGAGCCTCCTAACCTTGAACACCTGTTCAGTAGAAAAAAAGCTATCCTAGGAGAGGCTGTCTCATCATACATCTCACTTGGGGAGAGTAGAGAACCCCACCTTCTTATGTTTTCAAACTCCAGTTAGATTTCTCTGAATTTAAGGTCAGCCTGATCTTCATAGAGTTCCAGGACAGCCAAAGCAATAGAATTGATATTCTGTCTCAAAGAGCTAACTAACTAAATAATACCACGGAAAACTTCAACAGTAGTCTAGATCAAGGAGAAGAAAGAATATAACAAGTTGAAGACAAGGTAGAGGAAATACTATATTCAGACAGTAATAAATTACAACACAGGGCTGGGATGCAGCTTAGTTGGCAGAGCATTCTCTTAGCATACATGAAGTTTTTGGGTACAGTCACTCATACAATATCAACTGGATGACTGTAATTCAATTATTCAAGAGTTGCTGCAGAACTTCTATGTCATCTTTAGCTACATAGCAAGTTTGAGAGCAGCCTGAGATATATGAGAACTTGTAAAAAAAAATTAAGCATGAAGACAACATGAAGAACTTTGAGCCATGATCAAGAGACTAAACCTAAGAATCCATGAGGTAAAAGAAGATCCTGAGATAGAAAATAAATGCACAGGGAACCTCTTCAATATAATTATTGCACAGTTTCCTAAATATAAATACTCATATACAAGCATAGTAGGCACTTAGAACCTCAAAAAGATATAAAAGAATCTCTTCATACCACATTGTTGTTAAAATGCTTGGACTATAGACAAAGAGACAATATTAAAAGCTGTAATAGATAAATACCAACTTACAAAGGCAAAGTCATTAAAGTAGTATCTGACCTCTTATCAGAAACTTTAAAAGTCATGAAAGTAGGACATAATGAATTTCAGGCTCTGGGGTAGTAAAGAATTTTCACACAAAACTATGGTATATTCATCAAAATTACCTTTTGAAATCAGTGGAGAAATAGACATTTCAACATAACCATATTCCAATTTATGAACACTAGTTATCACTAGACAAGGCTTCCAGTGGAGGGAACAGGACACCAACCTGGCTACAAAAATTTGACCTACAATTTGTCCTGTCTGCAAGATGTGCTGGGGAAAAGGTGTCACATTGGTCCAACCCGAAACCCATGAGACTCCATGAGAGGGAACACATACCTGACACTGCCTGGAGGGCCAAGAAACAGAGGCTGGATAGCCCAGACACCTAGGATAGAACTAGATATGACTGGCAAAAAAAAAAAAAAAGTCAACAAAATAATTGCTAGTGATCTTCTACTGTACTTGTAGAGAGGAGCCTAGCATAATTGGAATCAGGGATGCTTCATCCAGCAACTGATGGGAGCCTATGCTGAGACCCACAGCCAAGCATTAGGCAGAGCTCAGGGAATCCCACAGAAAAGGGAGAGGAAGGACTGTAGGAGCCAGAGGAGTAAAGGACACCACATGAACAATGTCCACAGAATCAATTTAACCAGGGCTCCTGGGAGCTCACACAGACTGAAGCTAACCATAGAGCCTGTATGGGTCTGACCTGGGCTCTGGATATGTTATGGTTATGTGTCTTGGTGTCCTTTTTTTTTAAGATTTATTTATTATTATGCATTAGTACACTGTAGCTGTCTTCAGATGCACCAGAAGAGGGTGTCAGATCTCATTATGGGTGGTTGTGAGCCACCATGTGGTTGCTGGGATTTGAACTCAGGACCTTCAGAAGAGCAGTCAGTGCTCTTATCCACTGAGCCATCTCGCCAGCCCATGTCTGGTGGGGACTCCTAATGGTGGGAGAAAGGGATGCTCTATTGACTGCTTTTGGGACCCCTTTTCACTTACTGAGTTGTCTAATTCAGACTTGATATGAGGGTATGTACCTAGTCTTATTGTGTTATGCCATGTTTGGTTGAAAGCACTCAAGGCTTTTTTATGAAGGGAAGTGGAGGAGGAGTGGATCTAAAACAAAGGGGAGAAGGGAGGGAGGACGAGGAAGAGAGGAGGATAGAGAAACTTTGGTAGGGATATGAGAGAACAAAAATATATATATATCCTTTTATTTTTTAAAGATTTATTTATTTATTTATTTATTATGTATATGACTTCACACTGTAGCTGTACCGATAGTTGTGAGCCTTCATCTGGTGGTTGGGAATTGACTTTTAGGACCTCTGCTTGCTCGGGTCAACCCCGCTCGCTCAGTCGCTGCTAGCTCCAGACCAAAGAAAGATTTATTCATTATTATAAATAAGTACACTGTAGCTGTCTTCAGACGCACCAGAAGAGGGCATCAGAGCTCATTATGGGTGGTTGTGAGCCACCATGTGGTTGCTGAGATTTGAACTCAGGACCTTCAGAAGAGCAGTTGTTGCTTTTAACCTTCTGAGCCATCTCAACAGCCGTATTCTTTTATTTTTTTAATTAATGTATAATTGTACAATTTCCCTCTCCCCTTTCCTTCTTACACCCCTCTCATGTCCCGCTTTGATCCATCTCAAATTGATGGCATCATTTCCTATAAGTGCTTTATACAGATATAACATATCTATAACTTACTATAACATATAGGTATATACTACACATACACACATATATAGATTAAATATATAAATGCAACATGTTCAGTCTTTTAGTGTTGCTTGTATGTATATGATTTCAGGGCTGACCACTTGGAATTGAATAACAAATTAGAAGTTCGGCTCTTGGGACAATTAATTCTCACTCTCTCAGATGTCTTTAGTTGCCTGTAGTTTTTTTTTTTTTTAGATTTATTTATTTATTTTATGTATGAATGTTCTATCTGTGTGTATATTTGCATGCCAGGACATCAGAACTCATTATACATAGTTTTAAGCCACCATGTGATTGCTGGGAATTGAACTCAGGACCTCTGAAAGAGAAGCCAGTTCTCTTGACAACAGAACCATCTCTCCAGCCCTGCTTATAGTTCTTTGTCTAGGGGTGGGACCATGTAAGATTTCCTGTTCTGTGATAACATGCCTATTGTCATTGTTCAGGTCCTGGTTAGGGGAGCATATGGTTAAAGAATCATGGGTGTAGCTTCAGTGTCATTTCTAGAACACATAGCAAACTTTCTAGTCCTCAGGCTCTTAAAATGTTTCCACACCCTTGTTCATGTTGTTCCTTGAACCTTAGATATAGGGGTTTGTTGTATCCATTAGGGCTTGACACCCATGATCCATTGCGCTTTGAATTATGACCAACTGTGGCTGTCTATAGTGGTCTCTAGCTGCTGCAAAGAGAAAATTTTAGTGCGGGGTAAGAGCTATCCCTATATGTGGCTATATGGCTAAGGATTTAGAATGCAGTTAGGAATTATGCTGGTTTAGTAAAGTGGCTAATAGAAGATTTTCCTTTATGATCCATGGCATTACTAGCTTTCCCTCATACTCACCTCTCAACCTCTGCCCACTATGGAATGATAGTGTCCTCCTAGCTGCCTCTGGATCAAGAAGAATTCTTGGCTCATCCAGCACCATGCCTGTCTGGATGCTGCCATGCTTCCCGCCATGATGATGATGGACTGAAACTCTGAAACTGTAAGCCAGCCCCTATTAAAGATTTTGTTTTTTTTTTAAATAAGAGTTGCCTTGGTTTTGGTGTCTCTTCACAGCAATAAAATCCTAAGATATACTCCCATTCACAATAACCTTAAGAACTCTAAGAATAATCCTAACCAAGGAGGTTGAAATCTCTGTACATTTTGGTGGTACAAAAAGTAGATATATAGATCAAAGTAACAAAACTGGACACCCAAACATAAGTACACATAAACTGCTGTCATTTGAATTTAACAAAGATGACTTAAATATATGGTGGAGAAAAGATGCTTTTTTAAAAAAATAGTGCTGGAGAAATTGGAAAGCTGGGTGTTCAATCTGAAGAAAAATAGAATTAGACTTTCATCTCTCACTTAACACAAAAAAATAACTCTGAATGGGTCAAAGACCTCAATGTGGAATCTAAAACACTGAAATGGCTAGAAGAAAACACAGGTAGTGCCCTACAGATATAGGAGCAGAAAAGGACATTCTAAACACAAGTTCATTTGCCCATAAATTAAAGAAAGCCACCAATTAATAAGAGGGGCCTCATAAAACTGAAAAGCTCATACACATCTAAAGAAACATTGGAGTGAACAGGAAACTCAGAAAATCTTTTCCATCTAAATATCTAACAGAGAACTAATATATAAAGCATTCAAAAAGCAAAGGACCAAAAAAAAAAAAAAAAAACCAGCAGCTGAATTTAAAAAGCTGCATATCTGGACAAAGATACAGAAGGAAAAAAATAGCTAAGAAACATCTCAATTTTTTTCTTTGTCCTTGGCAATTAGGGAAAGGCAAAACCAAAACATCTTTTGAGATGCCACTTTCCCCTAGTCAGAATGGCACAGATGAACTCTGACAACAAATGCTGGAGGGGATGTGGGGTGAGAACCGTCACCTCCTTCCTGTGTGTGTGTGTGTGTGTGTGTGTGTGTGTGTGTGTGTGTGTGTATGGTGTGTGTGTGTGTGTGTGTGTGTATGTGTGTGTGTGTATGTGTGTGTGTATGTGTGTGTGTGTGTATGTGTGTGTGTGTGTGTGTGTGTGTGTGTGTGTGTGTGTGTGTGTATGGTGTGTGTGGTCATTTAAATAAAGTTATTATTCCACTTGGTTGACAATGTTCCCCTAAAGAGTCACAGACTAATACAAACCACAGTTCTAGGCATGAGAAACCTTCTTTTCTATGTTTGTCAAAAGGGTACACCAGACTCCCAAATATAGGCTATTACTGTTGCTGTTTGTTGCTCTCATAGGGCGAAGGTAAGTCCTTATTGCTGAAGCATTCTTTCTTTCCACGTATTTCTGTGTACTGAGTTTGGACCTTGTGAATACTAAAAAGGTGCCCCCAACAATAAGCTATACCCCAGCTATCAAAGTTTATTCTCTCATGGATTTTGTCATACAGCAAAGCAAACCACAAACTAGCACAACTGCTACCACCCAAAGGTCTTCTGTGGATTTCTTAAGCTTTTGGCCAAGTTCAAATCCAAAAGCAGCCAACTTTTTCTAATAGTGAAACTATACATACTGGTTACAGGTGCACCTTTAGTATGTGTTGTATCTAGGATACAACAAGATTTATGAAAATATCCACTTAGAAACATCATGCTTGCTCAGCAGCAGACCTGAAATACATCTCGTTCTACAAATGTAACTTGGAGGAAACTGATGGCCCCAGATACTGTTGATTTCGTATGGTGTAAGTATTTAGAGGAATGGACTTCTTGTATCTCTGAGCAGGAGTTCTCTCCTCAGTCTGAGCCAAATCAGTCTCAATTCATATGCAGCACCAAGAAATGCAGCAGAGAAATGAGTAGAAGACAAAATTATTTCAAATTGGTTTCCTATCTATAAAATAGAAGTGTATTTGGTCATCCATTTGATCACTGCTCTCTCTTGACTTTGCAATATGGTTTTTAAAGTTTAATTAAGGTGTGGGGATTTTTTTTTTGCAAAAGAAACATAATTTACTAATACTTATTCCATCCAACATAAACTTCTTTAAGTATACCCACAGCACTATTTTATAAGCAAAACTGACGATAATGGAGTAGCATGATTTTAAAGGAATGCACCTACATCTAAATCATGTCCCAAAGATCTAATGGGTAGTAATGAAACTCTGACTTCATTAGAGTTCTGTAATGAACTTTACCATAGTATATTCTGTATCAGAGTTCCATTCCCTAATGAAGAACACCCTTGAGATAACTGTAAGTGGGTAAATAAAATGTGTATCTCACTGTGGCTAGAGATCAAAACAGAGAGACTGGAGACATTCAAACACATAGTTTTGGATTTTTGTCCCATCATTCTAAGGCCTAAAGATCTGAGAAGACACAGTTGTCTTAGAAATTAGACATCCAGAATTGTATAGAGAACACAAACATATGGGACTCAGAACTGCGGGGTTTAGCTTCAGCTAAATTACTTTTCTCATGGCCTAACACAATAAGGTTGCTGGATTCATATGATATTGGTTCTTCATGTTTGTGATTTTACAGTGGATATAGGAATCTGAAATATATTTAAATTGTACATAGTTGGTCCTATCTATAAATATTATAGATATCTATATATTATATGTAATATAATTAAATATCACATAATATAGAACATATTATATAATATATGTTATATTATATATTTGTATATATACATGATATTCATAATATTATATATCAACATGATTATAATTTATATAATTATAATATATAATATACTTATAAAATATACATAAACTACAGAACAGTAGATTGGTACTGTTCTATTTTTCTAAAGTTGACAACAATGTAGCTTTAGGGAGCAGAGATGTGAACAATCATGTTCAGACCTTAAAACCTGCTGTTGCTGTCTAGATGAGAGTTGAGCCTGGAACAGCACTGATAGGAACTCCCATCAAACAGTTCTCCCAGGTTTTTAGTAGGACTCTGGGTTCCCAGTGGGAACATTCTACTAGGAAGGGCTAACAAAAATGTGATTTGTAGGCTTCTCCTCTTCATGAAACAGAATAAAAATGGGTAGGTGTTTTGTAAGTGAGAGATACCAGTTACCAATGTGCCAAACACATAGGCACAGAGGATCCATGAGTTAGATCTTTACTCTGTTAAAACAGAGAAAGGGACTAGTTTCAATAAAAACAAACCACTGGAGGTCTGAAGAGATGAATCATCTTGTTAAAATAACTTGTTGCTCCTCCAAGGGACCAGAGTTTGATTCTGAGCACCCACAGTAGGCAGGTCACAGCTGCCTACAACTCCAGCTCCAGGGGAACCATCACCTTCTTCTGGCTCACAAAGGTAAAAACATGCATGTGTATACACTTATACACGTAAATTTATTTTTTAAATCCTAAAAGAATGCATAACTAACTAGCACAGGAAATAAAGATCAGCGGTAGAGTGCTTACCAAACACAGCCGAGAACCAGTGTCTAAACTTGCATTACCACTTAAACAACAACAAAAACAAAAAACAAAGAAGAAAAAGAACAAAAGAAATGCATAGCCTTAGATGTGCGGTGTGAGGTAAGCCTGTCAGTCAGTTTTGACAGACTTGGGCAGGAGAAACACAAGTTCAAAAATAACCTAGTCTACATAATCAGAACCTGTCCTAAGAACAAACAAAACAAAACAAAACCTATTCAAGTCTCTCCAGATTTACTCTTAGCCCTGCTAAAGTCTACTTATAGGAGCCTGTCCTACTACCCCATCCCCATCCACTAGAAACTTGTCCTTTTTATGTGGACCCAGGGTCTCCCTAGTACTCCCCTGTCACTCTTCCTAGTCTTCTTATTTTTTCTAGCCCATCTACCTGAGGTCCCACAAGGACCACATTTGGACATGACTCAGAGTGGATAACAGCAGCCAAATAGTGAAAGATTGTCCCAAGAAAGACAGGACCAGCTATCTATAATTGAAAGGTCTTAACTCCACATCCCAACATCCACTGCAAAATCACAAACATGAACAACCATGACCATATGAATCTAGCAACCTTATTGCATTAGGCCATGAGAAAAGCAATTTAGCTGAAGCACAAGAAAAAGGATTTCAAAGTAGAAATTATGAATATATTTGAAGACATCAAAGAGAGTGTGTATAAATAAAAGTCTTAATGAAGACTGAAAACTTAAAGATCAAAGAGTTGGAAATAAGTTGAGATTGAAGTAGAAGTTAACAAATAAATAGAATACAGAAAGAAGACCCAAACTGAAATAAAAATAAAAGTAAAATACTTAGACTATCACAACTAGCAGAGATGAGCTGCAGGCTGCCTTGTCCCTCACCTCCCCCCATCTGTCAGTTCCTAGAAACATCCAGGCATGTAGGAGGACAGGAACACCCAGGTTAGACCCCACCTCACCTATCCTATGCTTGCCATGTCCACCTGGGTCAGCAAAGGTGGGCTGAGCTCTATCCCCTAAACTCCATCATCAGGTCCATGGCCCTACCTCCCTTCCCAAGGAGGCCTGAGGGACACCAGGAGCATCCAGTTCCACCTTGGACACAGCCACCAGAGATGAACAGCATGCTGTTCCCTGAGCTCCATTGTCAGTGCCAAGGTTCTACCTGCCTCCCCAAGGAGTTCTGTCAACATCAGAAAGACAGTCAATATAGGGACAACCAGGTGACTAAAGGCCAGCATAAGAACACATCAACAAGAGCCAGGTCAATATGGCACCATCAGAGCCTGGCTATACTACTACTGCAAGTCCTGGATATCCTAGCACAGACAAAGCAGAAAATTGTTATATAAATTGTTGTTAAACCCAAACTTATAAAGATGATAGAGACCTTTAAAGAGGAAAATAAGAAAACATCCAAGAAATTCGAGATACTATGAAAAGACCAAACCTAAGAAAAATAGGCATACAAGGAGAAGCCTAGCAAACTCCAATACCCAGAAAATATTTTCAACAAAATCATAGAAGAAAACTTTCCTAATATTAAAAAAAAGATGTCTATAAAGATACAAGAAGCTTACAGAACACCAAATAGATTGAACCAGAAAAGAAAATCCTACTGCCACATAATAATCAAAACACAAAACGTACAGAACAATTCCTCTCCTGGGTATATTATCCAGAAGATGCACCAACATGTAATAAGGACACATGCTCCACTATGTTCATAGCAGCCTTATTTATAGTAGCCAGAACCTGAAAAGAACCCAGATGTCCCTCAACAGAGGAATGGAAACAGAAAATGTGGTACATTTACACAGTGGAGTACTACTCAGCTGTTAAAAACAATGAATTTATGAAATTCCTAGATGGAAATTCCTAGGTCCAAATGGATGGACCTAGAGGGCATCATACTGAGTGAGGTAACCCAATCACAAAAGAACTCACATGGTATGTACTCACTAATAAGTGGATATTAGCCCAGAAACTTAGAATACCCAAGATACAATTTGCAAAACACATGAAACTCAAGAAGAACGAAGACCAAAGTGTGGACACTTCGCCCCTTCTTAGAATTGGGAACAAAACACCCCTGGAAGGAGTTACAGAGACAAAGTTTGGAGCTAAGATGAAAGGATGGACCATCTAGAGACTGCTGCACCTGGGGATCCATCCCATAATCAGCCTCCAAACACAGACAACATTGCATATGCCAGCAAGATTTTCCTGAAAGGACCCTGATATAGCTGTCTCTTGTGAGGCTATGCCGGTGCCTGGCAAACACAGAAGTGGATGCTCACAGTCAGCTATTGGATGGAACACAGGGCCCCCAATGGAGGAGCTAGAGAAAGTACCCAAGGAGCTAAAGGGGTCTGCAACTCTGTAGGTGGAACAACAATATGAACTAACCAGTGCCCCCAGAGCTCAAGTCTCTAGCTGCATATGTATCAGAAGATGGCCTAGTCAGCCATCATTGGTAAGAGAGGCCCCTTGGTCTTGTAAACTCTATATGCTCCAGTACAGGGGAACACCAGGGCCAAGAAGTGGGAGTGGGTGGGTAGGGGAGCAGGGCGGGGGAGGTATAGGGAACTTTCAGGATAGCATTTGAAATGTATATAAAAAAATAATAAATAAAAATTAAAAGTGGGAAAAAAGACCAAGTAATATATAAAGACAGATCTATCAGAATTACACTGGATTTCTCAAGAGACTCTAAAAACCAGAAGGGTCTGGGAAAATACATTGAAGACCCTTGGGACCACAAATGTCAGCCCAGACTACTATACCCAGCAAAACTTTTTTTTTAAATCACAATAGATGGAGAAAACAAGATATTCCATGACAAAACTAAATTCATACAATATCTTGCCACAAATCTAGCTGTACAGAAAATACTAGAAGGAAAACTCCAACCCAAAGGGATTAACTACACCCAAAAAGCACAAGAAACAAATAACTTCACACCAGCAAACTAAAGGAAGGGACACACACACACACGGACATGGACACACACACACACACACACACACACACGGACATGGACACATGCCCACACACTACCACCACCATCATCAAAATAATAGGATTAACATTCATTGGTCATTAATATCTCTTAACATCAGTTGACTCAATTACCCAATAAAAAGACAAAGGCTAGCAGAATTGATGTCAAAACAGGAACCATCATTCTACTACATACAAGAAACACACTTCAGCAACAAAGATTGATAATGCCTCAGAGTAAAGGGCTGGAAAAAGGTTTTCCAAGTAACTAGACCCAAGAAACAAGCTGGAGTAGCCATTCTTATACCTAATAAAATAGACTTTCAATCAGAAATAATCATAAGAGATGGGGAAAGAAACTTTATACTCACCAAAAGGAAAAAAATTCACCAGGAAGACATCTCAATTGTGAATATCTATGACCCAAATGCAAGAGAGCATTCATTAGTAAAGCTTAAGTCACACATTGAACTTCACACATTAATAGTGGTAGTCTTCAGTACTCCACTCTTACCAATGGACAAGTCATCTAAACAAACAGAAACTAAATAAAGAAATAATGAAACTAACAAAGTTATACATCAAATGGACGTAACAGATATGTACAGAGTATTTCAATGCAATCCCCATTAAAATCCCAACACAATTGTTTAAAGACATGAAAAGAGCAATTCTCAAATCCAGCTGAAAAAGCAAAAAAACCAGAATAGTGAAAACAATTCTTAACAATAAAAAGACAGCTGAGGGAATCACCATCCCTGACCTCAAGCTTTACTACAGAGCAATAGTGATAAAACAAAACAAAACAACAAACAACAAAAACTGCATGGTATTGGTACAGAGACAGACATGTTGATCAATGGAATAGAACTGAAGACCCAGAAATAAAACCACACACTTATGGTCACTTTATCTTTGGCAAAGACACCAAAAACATACAATGGATAAAAGAAAGCATTTTCAATAAATGGTGCTGGTCTTACTGGCTGTCTGTATGTAGAAAAATGAAAATAGACCCATATTTGTCACCTTGCACAAAGCTTAAGTCCAAGTAGATCAAGGACCACAACATAAAACCAGATACACTGAATGTAATAGAAGAGAAAGTGGGAAAGAGCCTTGAACTCATAGGCAAAGGGGGAAATTTCCTAAACAGAACTCCAATGGCTCATGCTCTAAGATCAAGAATTGATAAATGGGTCCTCATGAAACTGGAAAGCTTCTGTAAGGCAAAGGACATAGTCGATAAGACAAAGCAGCAACCTACAGATTGGGAAAAAATTTTCACTAACCCACATCTGATAGAGGGCTAATATCCAAAATATATAAAGAACTCAAAAAGTTAATCACCAAAAAAATCAAACAACCCAATCAAAAAATGGGGTATAGCACTAAACCTAGATTTCACAACTGAGGAATCTTGAACAGCTTAGAAGCACCTTAAGAAATGTTCAAAGTCCTTAGCTATCAGAGAAATACAAATCAAAATGACCCTGAGATTCCAACTTATATCAATCAGAATGGCTAAGATCAAAAATTCAGGTGACAGCAGATGCTGGAGTGGATGTGGAGAAAGAGGAACACTCCTCCATTGCTGGTCGGATTGCAAACTGGTACAACCACTCTGGGAAATCAATCTGGAGGTTCCTCAGAAAATTGAAAATAGATCTACCTGAAGACCCAGATATACCATTTTTGGCAATATACCCAAAAGATGCCCCGGCATGCCACAGGGGCACATGTTCCACTGTGTTCATAGCGGTCTTATTCGTGATAGCCAGAAGCTGGAAACAACCCAGATGTCCCACAACAGAAGAATGGATACAGAAAATGAGGTTCATTTACAAGATGGAATACTACTCAGCTATTAAGAGTGAGGACATCCTGAGTTTTGCAAGCCAAATGGATGGAACTAGAAAATATCATCCCAAGTGAGGTAACTCAGACCCAAAAGGATATGCATGGTATGTACTCACTAATAAGTGGATATTAGCCAAAAAATAAAAAATAAAAATAAAATAAATTTTTAAAAAACCATACAGAATACCTAAGATGCAACCCACAGAACCCCCAAAAGCTCAACAAGCTGAAGTTTGCAAGTGAGGATGCCTCAGTCCCACTTGGGAGAGAGAAGAAAGCAATCACAAGTAGAGAGAGAGGGAGGAACCTGGGAGGGAAAGTAGATGGGGTTGGAGGAATGTGGGGAGGGGAACCTGATCTGGTATTGAGTGAGGGAAAAGGACTGAAGCCCTGAGGGCCAGCAGAAAGAATGGAAACAGGCAACTTCAGGAAAGAGCAGGTTAGGGGGAACCTCCAAAATGCATCAGAGATCTGGGAGGTGAGAGACTCCCAGAATTCAAAGGGAGGGACCTTAGAGGAAATGCCAGTAGGGAGAGTGAATTTATAAAGCCCACCTCCAGCAGAGAAATAGGACATCAAATGAGGGATGGGGTTGCCATCCCACAGTCACATCTCTAAACCATAATTGTTCCTGTCTGAAAGAACTACAGGGATGGGAATGGAGAGGAGCCTGAGGAAAAGAAGGTCCAGCAACAGGCCCAAAGTGGGATCCTGCTCAAAGGGAGATCCCAAGACCTGACACTATTACTGAGGTTATGGAGTGCTCACAAAAAGAGATCTATCATAATTGCCCTCTGAAAGACCCAACAAGCAGCTGAAAGAGACAGATGCAGATATTTGCACCCAACCAATGGACAGAAGCAACTGACCTCTGTTGGTGAATTAGGGAAAGCTAAAAGTAGCTGAGGAGAAGGGCAATCCTTTAGGACTACCAGCAGCCTCATTTAATCTGGACCCCTGAGATCTCTCAAACACTGGACCACCAAACAGACAGCATACACCACCTGATATGAGGCCCCCAACACACGTACAGTAGAGGACTTCCAGGTCTATGTTCATTCAGAGATGATGCACCTAACCCTCAAGAGACTGGAGGCCCCAGAGAGTTTAGAGGTCAGGTGGGGTGGGGGGTGGGGCATCCACATGGAGACAGGGTGGGGTTGGGAGGTGTGGGATGTGGAGCAGTTGGAGGGTGAATGGGGAGTGGGGAATGGAATATAGAGTGTAAAAAAAATTAAAAATAAAATAAAAAAATTTTAAATGTCAACAAAAATTAACTCAAACAACAACAACAACAACAAAAAAAAACAGTAGCCCTCCTTTATACAAATGATAAATGAGCAGAGAAAGAAATTAGGGAAATAACACCCTTCACAATAGCCACAAATAATATAAAATATTATTAACCAAGCAAGTGAATAACCTATATGACATGAACTCCAAGTCTCTGAACAAAGAAATTGAAGAACATATCAGAAAATGAAAAGATCTCTCATGGTTATGGATCAGTAGGATTAACATAGTAAAAATGTCCATTTTATCAAAATTAAGCTACAGATGCAATGCAATTCCTATCAAAATTAAAACATAATTCTTTCCAAACCTTGAGTGAACAACTCTCACCTTCATATGGAAAAATAAAAAAACCAGGATAGTGAAAACTATCCTGTACAATAAAAAATATTTTGGAGGTATTACCATCCTTGATTTCAAGATTCACTACAGAACAATGGTAGTAACTCCATATTCAATTGGTCTAAAAACAGACAGGTTGATCAAAAGAATAAAACTGAAGACTCAGGAAATAAACCCAATTCTCCCACGGACACTTGGTTTTGGACAAAGCCAATACGATGCAATGGAAAAAGGAAAGCATTTTCAACAAATGGAGCTGATTGGCAAGCATGTCTGCCTGTAGAAGAATAGAAACAGATTCATATTTATCACCCTATACAAAATAAGTCTAAATGGACCAAAGACCTCAGAGAAAAACCATATATACTAAATCTTATAGAAAGGAAAGTGGAGAATGGCCTTGAACACATTGGCACAGGAGACAACACCCTGAACAGAAAACCAATGGCTCAGGCTCTAAGATCAACAATTTAAAAAGTGGGACCTCATGAAACTGAAAAGCTTCTGTAAGGCAAAGGACACTATCAAAAGGATAAAACGACAGCCTACAGAATGTGAAAAGATCTTCACTACCCCTACATCTGATAGAGGGCTAATATCCAAAAGAATATATAAAGAAGTTAAGAAATTAAACATCAATGAACCAAATAACCAAATTAAAAAGGGGGCACATTTTGGATATTAGCCCTCTAATCAGATGCAGGGCTGGTAAAGATCTTTTACCAATCGGTTGGTGGCCTTTTTGTCTTATTGACAGTGTCTTTTGCCTTACAAAAGTGTTTCAATTGTATGAGGTCCCATTTGTCAATTGTTGATCTTAGAGCACAAGTCATTTGTGTTCTGTTTAGGAAATTTCCCCCTGTGCCAATCTGTTCAAGGTTCTTTCCCACTTTCTCTAGTATTAGATTCATATCTGGTACTCAGTGGAGGTCCCTGATCCACTTAGAATTGAGCTTTGTACAAGGAGAATGGAACCACCTACCTATCTCAAAAAATTTAATCCAGAATTGCTCCTGTCAAAAGGAAATGCAGGGACAAAGAATGGAGCAGAGACTAAAGGAAAGGCCATCCAGAGATTGTCCCACCTGGGGGTACATCCCATCTGCAGACACCAAACCCAGACACTATTGCTGAAGCCAAGAAGTGCTTGCTGACAGGAGCCTGGTATAGCTGTCCCCTGAGAAGCTCTTCCAGAGCCTTACCAATACAGATGCGGATGCACACAGCTAACCATTGGACTGAGTGTGGGAATCCCAATGGAGGAGTTAGGGGAAGGACTGAAGGAGTTGAAGGGGTTTGCAACTCTATAGGAAGAACAACAATATCAACTACCCAGACACCTTGAAGCCCCCAGGGATTAAACCACCACCCCAAGAGTACACATGGAGGGACCCATAGCTCCAGCTGCTTATGTAGCAGAGGAGGGCCTTATCTGGCATTAATGGGAGGGAAGCCCCTTGGTACTGTGGAGGCTCAATGACCCAGCATAGGGGAATGCTATGATGCTGAGGCAGGAGTGGGGGGACACCCTAATAGAGGCAGAGGGAAGGGGGAGGGGATAGGGGATTTGTGGAGGGGAAACTGGGAAGGGGGATAACATTTGAAATGTAAATCTATAAAGTAACCAATACAAGAAGAAAGAAAAAACAATGAAGTACAAAGCTAAACAGAGAATTCTCAACAGAGGAGCCCTTAATGGCCAAGAAGCAGTTAAAGAAATGTTCAATATCTTTAGTCATTAGGGAAATGTAAATCAAAATGATTCTGAGAGTCCAACTTACACCTACCAGAATGGCTAAGATCAAAAACTCAAGGGACAGCACATGCTGGTGAGGATATGGAGCAAGGGGAACACTTCTTCATTGCTGGTGGGAGTGCAAACTTGTCTAATCACTTTGGAATCAAAATGGTGGTTTCTCAGAAAATTAGGAATAGTTCTACCTCAAAACCCAGCTATACCCAAAAGATGTTTTACCATATCACAAGAACACTTGCTCAACTATATTCATAGCAGCTTTATTGATAATAGACAGAAACTGCAAACAACCAAGTTGTAGGTCTCAACTGAAGAATAGATAAAGAAAATGTAGTACATTTACACAATGAAGTATCACTAAGCTATAAAAATAAAAAAACAATGACATCATGAAATTTTCAGGCAAATGGATGAAACTAGAAAAGATCATCCTGAGTGAAGTAAGCCAGACCCAGAAAGACACACATGGTATGCATTCACTTATAAGTGGATATTAGCTATAAAGTATAAGATAACCACATATAATCCATAGACCCAAATAATCTAAGTAACAAGGATAGCCTAAGAGAGGATGCTTGAATCTCATTCAGAAGGGGAAATAAAATAGATATTGAACATAAATGGAGAGAGGGAACTGGGTGGGAGAGGAGATGGGGAGGGTAATGGGAGTGGGGGTGAGAGGGCTGGGAGGACAGAAATCGGTGGGGGAGGCATCTTTGGGACAAGCAGGAGACCTGGGACAAGGGAGGCTCCTGAGAGAATATAGGGATGACCCTAGATGAGATTCCTATCAGCAGAGTATATGGGAGCCTGAAGTGGCCACCTCCTGTAGTCAGGAAGAACTTCCGGTGGTGGGAGGAGGGACACCAACTCCCCCACAGATTCTTCCTTTGCCCCGCCTACACGGTATGCAGGGATACAGAAGGAACAGGATTGAGGACATGGCCAAACAATGACTGGCCCAATTTGATATCTATCCCATGAGAGAAAGCCAACCCTGCCACTACGAATAATTCTCTTGCTTTGCTTGCAGATAGTACCCTAGAATAATTGTCATCTTAGAGGCTTCATTCAGCAACTGATGGGAACAGATGCAGAGGCCCACAGAGAAACATTAGTAAGAGCTCAAGGAGCTTTGTGGAAGAGTCTGGGGAGGGTTTGAGGGAGCTAGAGGGGTCAAGGACACCACAAGAAGACCTGCACAGAGAACTAACCTGGACCCATGGGGACTCACAAAGACAGAACCACCAACAAGTACATGTATGGACTAGACCCAGGCTCCTTACATATATGTAGCAGATCTGTAGCTTGGTCTTCATGTGAGTCCCATAACAACTGGAGTAAGGTCTGTATCTGACTCTGTTTTCTGCTGTTGGATCCCCTTCCCCTAACTGAACTGCCTGATTGGACCTCAATGGGAGAGGATGTGCCTAGTCCTGTTGTGACTTGACTTGCCAAAGTTGGTTGGTACAGGGGAGAGAGGGGGTCTCCCCTTCTCTGAGGAGAATCGGAAGGAGGAATGGGGGAAAGAGGGGTGGAGCTTGGGACGGAGGGAGGGAGGGAGAGGGGGCTTCAATAAGGATATAAAGTGAATAAATAAATTAATGCTGATAGAAACCAGATATGGCTATCTCCTGAGAGGCTCTGCCAGAGCGTGACAAATACAGAGGAGGAAGCTCACAGTCAATCATTGGACTGAGCTTGGGGTCCCTGATGGAGGAGTTGGAGAAGGGACTGAAGGAGCTGAAGGGGTTTGCAGCTCCATGGAGGGAGCAACAGTGTCAACCTGCCAGACCCCGGAGCTCCTGGGGACTGGAACACCAACCAAAGAATACACATGGAGCAACCTATGGTGCTGGCCACATGTGGCAGAAGATGGGCTTGTTGGATATCAGTGGGAGGAGAGACCCTAGTGTCTGAGGGTGTTCAATGCCCAAGTGTAGGGGAATGCCAGAGCGGGAGGATGGGAGTGGGTGGGTGGGGGGAGCACCCTCATAAAGGCAGGGAGAGGGGAGATCGGATAGGGAGTTTTCAAAGGGGAGACTTGGAAAGGGGAAAACGTTTGAAATGTAAATAAAGAAAATATCCAAGAAAAAAATGAAAAATGAGAAAGAAAGAGAGAGAGAGAGAGAAAGAGAGAAACAGACAGACAGACAGACAGACAGACAGAAAGAAAGAAAGAAAGAAAGAAAGAAAGAAAGAAAGAAAGAAAGAAAGAAAGGGAGAAAGGGGGAAAGAAGGAAAGGAATAATTGTGTGAAGAATCTTCCAAATCTTGACCAAGAAGAATGGAGATGGTTTAGTGTAATTTATTTATTTATTTATTTATTTATTTATTTATTTATTTATTTATTTATGTAATAAATGATTTATTATGCAATAAATGTTAAACTAGCAAAAAAAAGAAAGAAGAAAAAAATGTAAGTTGTCAAACTAAAATTTTAGATTAAGAAGCATAGAAGAGATAAGATTCGCTACCCAGGTCCCAGTCTGGAGGACGGAAGGAGTATGTGGCACGAGGAGGGGAAATGGCTGCTCAAACACAATCCAGAAGGTATTCTATCCTGCTTAGTCAGAATTATGTCCTAGGCATGAACATTTCCTGACATCGACATCTTCCTTTTGTTTTTGTTTTGTTTTGTTTTTTGCTGTTGTTGTTTTTTGGTTTTTGGTTTTTTAAAATTAAGTAACCCACAATTTGTTGTGATTTTTGAAAAAAAAATTTTAAAGTATCTTTTAAGGCATTTTTATTAGATATTTTCTTCATTTACATTTCGAATGCTATCTAATAGTGTGGCCCGCCGGGTCCTCCAAGCCCTGGAGGGGCTGAAAATGGTGGAAAAGGACCAAGATGGGGGCCGCAAGCTAACACCTCAGGGACAGAGAGATCTGGACAGGATCGCTGGACAGGTGGCAGCTGCCAACAAGAAGCATTAGAACAAAGGATGCTGGGTTAATAAATTGCCTCATTCATAAAAAAATCTACCAAGAAGAATATAGAAATTCTAAACATGCATGCACCAAATACAAGGGCACGAGCTTTGATAGAAGAAACACGACTACAGATAAAATAACTTATTGACTCTCACACAGTTATCGGGGTGACTTCAATACCCCTCATTTGCCAATAGATAAGTCATCCAGACAAAAGCCAAACAGAGAAAACACTAGAGTTAATTATTGCCGTAAACCAAATGAACAGCATCTACAAACATCCCACCCAAACATTAAAGAATATACTTTCCTCTTAGCAGCCCATTGATCTTTCTCCAAAATTGACTACATATTAGCATACAAAGTCTCAACAGTTATAAAAAAATTGAAATAACATTTTGCGTTTTATCTGGCTATCATGAGTTAAAGCTGGAGACTGACAACAATAGAAAAGCAGAAAGTATACCAAGTCATAGAAGCTGAAAAACTGCCTACTAAATGAAAATTAGGTCAGGATAGAAATCAATAAGAAAATTAAAAAACGTTTTAGAACTGAATGAAAAATGAAACACAACATACTGAAACAAATAGGACACAATGAGAAGAGTTCTACGAAGCAAGTTCAAAGCACTAAGTGTCAACATAAAACACTGGTGACACACTTGAAAGCTTTAGGAAAAACAAGAAGAAATAATACTCAAAATGAGTAGATGTGGAAAAGATAATAAATATCAGTACTAAAAATCAAAGAAATTGCAGCAAACAAGCAGCAGCAGCAGCGACAACAAAATACAAAAATCTAATAAAATGGAGGCTTGATCCTTTGAGAAAGCCAATAGGATTCACAAATCTTTAGCCAAATTTACCAAAGGATGGGGGGGGGAGATCCAAGCAGAGATTAAAAAAAGGAGGCATTACAACACACAGTAATAAAATTCAGAATATAAAGACATATTTCAAAAATCTGTTCTCCACAAAACTGGAAACAGATTGATTTCTTGATATATATGATCTTCCAAAATTAAATAATTTCAATAGATTTATAACCCTTTACTGAAACAGAAGCAGTAACTAAAAAATCTCCCCCACCCCCAGACAAAAAAAAATCCCAGGGCCAGACAGCACAATTATATAAGACCATTCAAGAACTACTCAAATTATCTCACAAAATAATAAGTGTGTCTTCAGCAATAAGACCTTACCATTAGGATGTGGAGAGTAACCAATAGATTCGACAATACTAGCCTGTGATATTTTGAAGGCTCTATGGAATTCCCTCTGGCCAATGACTCAATAAGATGCAATCCATAAAAGTTTTTAATTAGAAAAGTAAGAAGTTACCTAAATTTCTTCAGATTATGAAAAGTGGGAATATGGTAGTTCTCATATTTATTGAATGATAAATGTGTATTTTCCTGACCTATTATAGATTGCTGGGATCTTCTATCAGTGGTTTATAATACACATTAGGATCTCTCACACCAGGATGCTGTGTGGTAAATTGCATTAAATCTTAAAGATTATTTTGACAACTCATTAGATTTTTCTATTCTGTGTTGGTTGAAGTTGAAGAAGTGAAGCTGTTGACAAGGAGCTGCTACTCTCATATGATGGATGGGCTTAGCCTCTTTTCTCATTGGATGGTTTAGCCTCTTCTTTCTTGTCTTATGATTTAGTCTCTTATTCCTCATCTGGTGGTTTAATCCTTTTGTTCTTTATCTAGGGGTTAGCCCATTCATCCGGTGGTTTAACTGTCTCATATGAGGGTTCAGCCCCTTCATATGGTGGTTTAACTCTCTCCTCTGCTGGTTGACTTGCTGCTGCTTCACGTGATTTTTTAGTGGCCCCAGACAAGCAAAACAATACAGATAAAACTACAGCCACACAAATAATAGGTAATAACCAAATTATGACGTTAGGTTTTTCTGGGGCATCCTTCTTGCTCACAACTTCATCTTCATAAACTTCGTTTCCAGGAGAACCACTGTCAATACTTCCTCCGGTGCCAGTTTCCTGGCAGTTTGGTGGGCTCCAGCCAACATCACAATGGCAGTGCTGCTTATTATTGCAGACTCCTTTCATGTTGCAGGTCTCTGGTGTACAATCATTTACCCAACTTGGCTTATTAACACACTTTCTGGCAATGCACACATGCTGTGGACCACAGTTTGTGCCATCTTTTATGTCACCGAGGTCAGCAATTTTCATCCCCAAATGGTAGTCAGTACTCCAGCAGGAAACACTATTAAAATGAGTCCAGTGAATAGTATAATGATTCTGCAGGATAGGAAGTGTTCCCACTTTGTCACATTGAATCCTCCCACAGAGGATGTCTGAGATCTCACATCTCACATACTCGTTGTTTATGAAGCCACAGTTACCAAAACGATCACCACGAGTATTGAGTTCCTTGTAACAGCTATCCGATGCTTTCATGGCAAGCTGGCCAAAAACTCTCTGACAGTGGACATCGTGGCTGTTACATCTTTTTTCATAGCAGTAGCCATCACCAGGGCAAGAGGTCCCATCCTGTACAAACAAGTCTTCAGGGCACTCATGTGAGGTTCCATTGCACCATTCTGGAAGGTCACATTCATTCTCCCGAGCTCTACACAGAGTGCCAGATGGCTGGATTTGGCATTTGCGGTTACAACATAGTCCAGTATCACATTTAGCTTTAGACCTCAGAGTACAGCTAGGCATACAACAGCGATTACGTCTACAGTTTTCAGAGCTTCCACAGTCACACTGCTCACCTTCTTCAACTATACCATTCCCACAGACCTTCAATTGGAAAATATCAGAAGGTCTGGGCTCTCTATGTATGCAGCTTTTATTGATCATGTGTGCCCACAAGACTTCATAACTACAGTTGCTGAGTTTTTGGGAACTATCCATTGTAGCAGACATTAAACATGATTCTTCTCCGCAAGTACAAAGTATCCCATCATGTGACATGCCCAAATTGTGACCTATCTCATGTGCCACAATATGTCCAATGGTAAGGAAATCATCTTCAGCGATACTATCAATTCCACAACCAAATGTCTTATCACATACAGTTCCTACATAGGCTATGCCAAAATAGTTACTAAAAGTATAATTCACAAAGAGATGTGCAATATCATATGGTATCTGAGAATCAAGGTTTGTTCCCTTCCACGTACAAAATGCTGGCAAAAGAGCATATATATCTTGCACTGGTATAGGATTTCCATTAGTCCAGATAGTAAGTCCAAGTAAAACCACATTAATATCCACTGAAAGTAAGAAGAGATTTATTCCCTGCATAATGCTTAATACATCTCTTATCACAAGAGAAGTATTTTTTTTTCGATAAAGGTATTGTTCATGGTCTATAACCAATGCCAGTTTAATATACAATCCATGAGACCACCATGACCCATAGATGCTTTGCATTCTAGTGGACTTACCATTTTCTTGAAGTCTCACTTGCCCTGCTATTTCTTCATCTGTTAATCCACATCTCATGGGGCGTAATTGAGTTTTCTCACTGTCTATCTTGTAAAGCAGATGTTCAAATGTGGAAGAGGGGCTCTTGGGCTTAATTTCATAAGCTGTGTCATTTATCTGTAATATTCCTTGAAAGCCCCCAAAACAGGTGGTAAGAGCAGCCATGGATTCTAGATCTCCATCCACAAAACCAAGATAATAACAGTCATTTTGGACAAAAGGTCTGTCCTCAAAGAGGACACCTTGGTCATTGTATGTGAACACAGGGAGCTGTCTGGATTCCAAAAAATTCTTGGATTTCATGGAGATAATGTGTCTCTGGCCTCCAAAGTACAGACTATAGGACATCCAGCCTGCAAGACTCATGTCTTTACTAGAGACAATTACCCTCAAGGGTTTCACTGTCTCTGGAGGGCCTTTGTATTCAGCACACCAAGTCGGGGGCCATACAGAAGAAAAGAGCAGCATCCTCAACCATGCCTGAAGGAGAGTGATCCTTGCATGAACCAGAGCCTCACTCATAGCCACCATGTCCTACCAGAGAGAGCAAATGAAGGAGGATAGGATGTGGTCCTGTTGCCCATGTACTTCCTTTGTCTTAATCCCATGCAGCACTGACCGTTAATAGTCTGTCTTCTGGAAAAGTGGATCCATCAGGGCAGGAGGACTTTAAGAAATAGGAAAAAGAGGCAGAGATAAGAGTAGCTTCATTATGAGTTGACTAATGTAGAAAACTTTGTGTGACTATGCCTTAGCATTTGAACCAAGACATGACTTCCTATTGTGCCTTTAATTTTGGTGCAGTACAGTCATACTTTGTGTGTTCAAAAGAATCACAGATTGACAATGTCAGACCTTGATAAAAGACACACAGATTCACGGTATCATTTCCTAATTATATACATATGAGATAACATTTACATTAACACTTAATCGAAATTATATTAGCACAAATGTGAGAAAGCCACTTATTTTTTTCAAGAAAATTTTGATTTATAGAGTCAACCAAAGAATACAAATTTTTCATTTTTACTGATAAATTATACATATTTCTTACCAAACTTGTATAAAATAAAGTGCATGGTCCTTAACATGTGTTTTCTTTCTTCTTTTCTTTCCTTTTTTAAATTTATTTTTATTTAGTTAATATATATGAGTGCTATATCTGCATGTGTACCTGCATGCCAGAAGAAGGCATCAGATCCCATTACAGATGGTTGTGAACCACCATGTGGTTGCTGGGAATTGAACTCAGGACCTCTGGAAGAGCAGGCAATGCTCTCAACCACTGAACCATCTCTCTAGCCCCTAACATGCACTTTTATGTAATAACTGCTTGTTCCTTCTTACTCCAGTTCTGTAAAATTGTAGAGTCAAAGGATTGGAATCTTCTGTAATGGGTATATTCATGTGATAAATTAATAAACAATGGTATAGCCAAATTAGGTGTGCTGTTTTGCTGGATGTTCCCCAATGCATTTATTTTGGATATACTTATAAAAAGACTATATTTTTATTGAAAATAGACTGTATCCTCATATAATATAATCCCAATTATACCCCTCCCTAGCATAACTGTCATCTGAGAGGCTTTATCAAACAGCTAATGGAAACAGAAGCAGAGACCCAAAACCAAGCAGGCAGAGCTCAGGGCATCTTGTGGAAGAGTGGGGAGAATATTGAAGAAGCCACTCTGCCCATAGGGGCTCACTGAGACTGAGCCATCAATCAGAGAATGTGAATGAGATGGACCTAGGCCCCCTACTCATATGTAACAGATGTGCAGCTTGGTCTTCATGTGGAACCCCTTACAGCAGGAACAGGAGAAGGATAGGGGCTGTCTCTGATTCTTGTTGCCTGCCTTTGGATGCCTTTCACAAAACTGGGCAGCCTTGTCTAGCTTCAATATGAAAGGATGCACTAATCCTACTACAACTTGATATGCGAAGGCAGGTTGATATCTTCAGGAGGAGAATATCCTCAGATATTCTCTTAGGAGAAAGGGAGACGAGATGGAGGGGCAGGGGAGGATGAGAGGAAGGGACTGGGATGAGAGGAGGGAGAGGAATCTGTGATTGGGATGTAAAGTAAATTAATTAATGAATGAAAAAAAGAGGAAGAGAGTGGAATGAGAAGAGGGAGGGAAGCTGTGGTCAGGATATAAGCAAATTAATTAATAAAAATAAAGAAGAAAGTATGAAAAAAGGTAAAAATTGCTAAAGATCAATTTCCAAGTAGATACTGATAAATTTTAAAAATGCCTGCACCCATTTCACATAAAAATACAAATATTGAAAAATTTGCCTCAACAATGTTGAATCTGGCGGCAGCAGAGTTCCTGGTGCCTGGCCTGCAGTAACAACTTGTTTTTTTAATTTATTATGAAAACATGTTAATTTACATAAAATGTAGATAGTACAATACACACTTGAGAAATACAAATGGACAATATGGGCCTTAGTGGTCAGTGTAGGTGACTGAAACAATGACTTAGCAATAATCTGCACTGCCTATAGATTAGTGAGGGAAAGATGTAGTCAAGCTTCCGTCACCACTGATTGAGTACTGCACATATAAACTGCCCATTTTTATTGACAACTGACAGCATCTACAAGATCCATGAGATCATTCAAGTGACAATATTAAGAACTGTTGGTCTCTCTTCAAAGTGATGGCCAGGGCTCATCACTGAAGACATCTATACAGTTTGTTAAACTTGGAGAACGTGATCTGCTGTGTAGATAGCGCCTTCACCCCTCTCTTCTGGCGTCTATGGCATGCAAAGGTACTATGAAGGCTGCCACAAGAGAAAAGTAAGCACCCACCCAACCACAAAAATCTTTGAGGTACAATCTGTCCTGCCTGCAAAATATTCTAGGGAAACACGGTAGCTATACCTTCTTAGGAGTAACTAATCCATGCCAGAGAACAGCTTGTGGGAGTTGACTGTCTCCTTCCACCGTGTGTTTAGCAGGCATGTAAATAACCCCCCAAACACCTGTTGTTTAATTTTACTCCTCAAAGATTATTAGCTATAGACTTATATTCATGCTATTATCATGATACCACTTTCTACTATACTAACCACGTTTCGTTTAGTTACAATTCACTCTCTGACTCAGGGAGGTCTACAATAGTGATCTTGCTGCTTGCAAGTTCTCATCATCATGCCCGCCATCGTCCCTCCTGTTCACAGACTCCATCAGTTCAGCAGCCTCTGATGAAATCACTCAGCATCTGCAGCAGCTTCATTTGTTCCCCAGTTTTTGACATTCTTAGAATACTCTGACAGTGTTTCTGGGAATATGAATTACCAAATCCTTGGAGAAGGTTGGAGAAGATGAGGAAACACAAAATCCAAGACTCTTCATCCCACAGTTTCGTCATGATAAAAGACCCCCCCCCCAAAAGTGCCTCATAGTAATAACTTCTAATTTGTTGTCCACTGTATTTCTTAATTTTATTATTTGGCACATTCTCAATAATGTGCAGGATTCTGTTTGAAAATTGCTGGGTTGTTTTTTTTTAAATCAAATTGTTATTATTGAACTTATATTATGGTGTTTTAAGTAAGAAAAACAATCTCTTTTAATACTTTTTAAACACAAGGTACAATATTTTCCAAGTATTTTGTTTGTTGATGCACATCAGTGGCTGGAGATTTTAAGGAGGAAGACCTTATAAAAGTAACAAGAAGTCTTCAGTGCAAGAAGAAAGTAACCAGGTAGGACAGGAAGCTTCCATTATGAATTACCCAGAACTCCACATAAGAAAGCAAAGTTAGTAGAAGAAATCTTTGAGGATAATGTGTTTAAAAACTATAAGTAAAATCTGACATGCTGACACTGTTTATATCTATCATGACATATATGTACAATATATATGTAATATATGTACACATTACATACACATATGTAATATATATGTATATATTATATACACATGTATATATATTGATTATGGGTATATTTGGTTATGAGTTTATATGCTTGTGATGGAAGGGATGATTTACCAATAATATTGTTGATAAATGTAACCCTTACAAAACTACGAGAATTCATTCCTAAGACCTCACCTTGCAAACAGGACACTGGCAAATAAACTTGAAAGTTGAGCCAGTTTTCTTACATCTTACATCATTTGAAACAATGACTACAGAAGCTGCATATTCTGAAGGATTGTGACATGTTCAGCAAAAGAATGTGCAGAAGAGGCTCAGTGGGTACAAGTGTTTGTGTCCAAGCCTGATCACATGCATTTGATCCTAGAAACCTATAAAGGAGAGAACTACTTCTTGCAAGTTTTTCTCTGACTTCCATACCCATCCTCTACCACCCATCCCAACTCTCTCTCTCTCTCTCTCTCTCTCTCTCTCTCTCTCTCTCTCTCTCTCTCTCTCTCTCTCTCTCTCACACACACACACACACACACACATACACACACACACACACACACACACACACACACAGAGGATCATAAACACATACACATGATGATGGTAGTGGTGGTGGTGATGGTGATGATGGAAATAAATTTATAAGAACCTGTAGTGCCATATTAGTAGAACTCTTATCACTGTCTTCAGCAACTCCTATTCCCAGTTTCATTAAACTCATCAGTCTGTGTATCTTAATCATCACCTAACCCTCACTATCATTTAAGTTAAATTCAATTTTTATAAACTATGAATAATAACACATTAAAAACAGTTTATCCCAACCAAATAAAGACAGAGGAATTAGAAATAGAGTCACTAGTCCTTCCCAATATCTGAGCAACTGAAAAAGAAAGCATGTGTGTGTGTGTGTGTGTGTGTGTGTGTGTGTGTGTGTGTGTGTGTGTGTGTATGTGTGTTCCGTTTGTGAACTTCTGTCCTTTTGACCTAACCTCTTGAGTGACTTACCAGGAGAAGTAGTGATAATATCTTGGTGTAGTCTTATTCATGACTCAGTTGTGAGAACCACTTTTTAAAGCAAAGATTCTACATGAGAACATAAACTCTCTCTTCCTTTGTCTCTCATTGGATTAAGTACTAGATCCAGTTGCTTAGCAACCAGAGCCTCTTAGACTATAGAACCTTGTAGTTGGCCTTCCCACTGTGTCTCCACCATCTCAACCAAATCTTATTTCTACTCACCCCTGGCTTCCTTATCCATATTTATTGTGCTTTGCAATATGAACATATCTTCCTGTTCTCTAAATGTGTATACCCCTCACACATAGTTTGGTATCTATGGACATCTTTCCTTCAAAAGCCTTTTTCCTATTGCTGTTCCAGGTTATCTCCCCAACATTTAGCCATATCGTGGAGCACATGAAGCATTTCAGGTTCCAAAAAAAAGTTCAAACACATCTTAAAACTTCTATAAGTAATCCACACATTAGTAATCATCTATACCTTTCTTCAGGCCAATGAATGATTCAGAGACATTTTTATATCTATGTATAAATATACCTTATCTATTATGCTACATTTTAAACATCGAATCAGGCAAAAACAGTACAGAAGAAGGGTGAGAAAGATAACATGCAAACAAATTTTATAGTTAAATTGACTATGTGGGCTGTTTTCTAAACATCAATCAGAGGAGAGTGTGTTTAACAAGTTGGCTAGCATTAACCACAAAAACAAGATTAGCTGTCTATTATCTTTGAGTATCTACAGTATGATAGAGTGAGTTTGGTATCTATAAGTTTGTTGTGTCCCATGTATGTTTTTACCTCTCATGTCCAGCTCTGCATAATTTACCTTATTCAACTTTCTCAGTTTTTCCAATTTTCAACATAATTTCTTAAAGGAGACTACATTTGACTCCAGAGTTTCTAGTCTCGCTATTTCATATGGTTGCTATCACATCACAAATGAACACAAAGTAAATGCCTTAACTCAATAAACTTAGTTTATGACATCTTTAAGGGCCTAGAAATCTTTTATCATGCTATCTTCAGGAACACACGTTCGCTAAATTTACTAAGGAATATTTTGTTTCAAAATATTTAAGATTCTAGTCATTTCCTTGTTGTGGAAGCATATATAATCTTTATATGTTGCCCCTTTTATCTATGAGTTCTCTTTTACAAAACACTTATTAGATTGTGTGTGTGTATGTATGTGTATGCATGTATGTCTAAGTCAAATAATGCCACAGTAGGCAAAGGAGGTTTTTAATGTAATCCTTAAAATGTATCAGAAAGCTATACAGTTTTGAATCTATGTGCACTGAATTAACACCCAGGTGTGTGAAAAAAAAATAATGGACTTGAAAGCGAAAATAAAACTATAATACTAGTAGGAAACTTTGATACTTTCAATAGTGGGTATAATCTTCCCATGATTAACACGTAATATCACAACTGGGCAATACTCTATAAACAGTTAATAAGCATATATAGATTGGGCCACTCAATAACAGTAAGACCTATATTCTTCACAACTAGGCACAAGCATTTCTCAGTATTGGTCATTTGTTGTACCATAGTCTATCATAAACATTTCAGAAAATTAAAATTATATCTCTTCTAACTTGAAAGTAACTAAGATAAAAATTAATGATTAAAGGAAGCTAGAAAATATTACAAACATGTGGAAGTTAAACAATATGCTGTTAAATGACCCATGGAGCAGTTAAGATCAAATAGAAACAAAGAAAAAAGTCAGGACCCAATCAAAAACAAAACCAAGACGTTCCAAAATGTGTGTGATGGAAGGAAAATAGTACCAAAGAGGTTGTGAGCAGCAATGACCAACACAGAACTGAAAAGATAAGAATAAATTAAGCACATGCTTGAGAGATAATGGCCCAATGCATCAGTCCTGCAGTCTCATCCAGCCTTGATATAAAGGCTGTGCCTATTCTTATTGCATCTTGCTATATCACATTCAGTTGATATCACTGAGAGGCTGCTCATTAAGAAGGGAAACTGAGAAGCAGTGGATCTTGGGGATAGGAGAAGAAGGGGGACTGGGAGAAGAAGATGAGAAAGAGGTTGCAGTCATGTTACCGTGTATAAGAGAAGAATAAAGAAAAAGAAAAACAATGTAAAAATAAATAAGAAACTCATTTTTAAAATGCAGGGCTGGCAACTGTTGGACTGAGCTCAGGGTCCCTGATGGAGGATTTGGAGAAGGGACTAAAGGAGCTGAGGGGGTTTGAGGGGGAGCAACAGTGTCAACAGGCCAGAACCCCCGGAGCTCCCAGGGACAGGACCACCAATGAAAGAGGATGCACCCATGGCTCCGGCCGCATATGTGGCAGAGGATGGACTTGTTGAACATCAGTGGGAGGAGCGGCCCTTGGGCCTGAGGGTGTTCAATGCCACAGTATAGGGGAATGCCAGGTCAGGGAGGCAGGAGTGGGTGGGTGGGTAGGGGAGCACCCTCATAAAAGCAGGAGGGGGGGTGGGATGGGGGTTTCCACAGGGGAAACCTGGAAAGGGAATAACATTTGAAATGTGAATAAAGAAAATATCCAGTAAAAGAAAAAAATGCAGGGCTGGAGAGATGGCTCCATTATTAAGAGCGCTAGCTGCTATTCCAGAGGACTTGGGCTTGGTTTCCAGCACCCACATGGCAGCTCACAACTGTCTGTAACTCCAGTTTCAGGGACTCTGACACCCTCACAGTCAGACATGCAGGCAGAACACCAATGCACATGAAATAAAAGTTAATCTTTTCTTTAAATGCTTCCTGCACAAGTCTCACAGTCTGAGTCTGAGCCCTAAACCCCAAGGTGAAAGAAGAGACCCAACTCCTGAAAACTGTCTGCTTATCTCCGCACTCAAATTATGGTGTGCTTACACATCTCTTTCTCTCTCTCTCTCTCTTTCTCACACACACACACACACACACACACACACACATTCAACATCATCATAATAATAGTAACATTACCTATTTTAAAAATGTTAAACAGCCTTAGAGTAGCAGAAGGAAAGAAAATCACAAAGAAAGAATAAGGAAAATATAAAAATACAATAAAAATAATGGTAATTTTTTTCCATTTTTAATTAGGTATTTAGCTCATTTACATTTCCAATGCTATACCAAAAGTCCCTCATACCCACCCACCCCCACTCCCCTACCCACTCACTCCCCCTTTTTGGCCCTGGCGTTCCCCTGTACTGGGGCATATAAAGCTTGCAAGTCCAATGGGCCTCTCTTTGCAGTGATGGCCGACTAGGCCATCTTTTGATACATATGCAGCTAGAGTCAAGAGCTCCGGGGTACTGGTTCATAATGTTGTTCCACCTATAGGGTTGCAGATCCCTTTAGCTCCTTGGGTACTTTCTCTAGCTCCTCCATTGGGAGCCCTGTGATCCATCCATTAGCTGACTGTGAGCATCCACTTCTGTGTTTGCTAGGCCCCGGCATAGTCTCACAAGAGACAGCTACATCTGGGTCCTTTCGATAAAATCTTGCTAGTGTATGCAATGGTGTCAGCGTTTGGATGCTGATTATGGGGTGGATCCCTGGATATGGCAGTCTCTACATGGTCCATCCTTTCATCTCAGCTCCAAACTTTGTCTCTGTATTTTTTAAGGAAAAAAGAAAAGAATCAAGAATCATTTTGTTAAACTAAAAAGAGAAATGTGAGAATACTAAAATAATATGATAAAAAAATAAAATTAAAAATGAAAGGCTGTAAGGTATGATTCTGAAATCAAAGAGATCCTAAGGGCCTGTTACAAATAGCTACACACTAAAAAATTGAATAAACCTAGAGTAAATGAATAGAATGCAAGAGATAGCCATTTATTGAAATTGTTTTATTATAATTATTAAAGCATAAGAATTGTACAAATGGCAACTATCTACAATACAATTAGACATTCTATTGGTTTAAAAAAAATGGTAGTAACAAGGTCTCCTCTAGGGACTTTGACTTTTTTAGTCACAAGTAGTTGACTAAGTTTACAATACCAGGCAAGAATTCCCTTTTATTGAATGGATATTAGGTCCAATTAGATAGCTGTTGGTTGTCCCCAAGATGAAAGTACCACTATTGTACCACTGAGAATAACATTTGCACTGGTCATTGCTGTGTATCATCTAAGTAGGACTCTTCACTGACTTCCTGCTTTTACAGCTTGTTTAGCATCTTCTAATATTATGAGCCCTCTTTCCCAAGTAGAACTTCTAGGCAAGTTTGATTCTCTTGTGCCTGAAGGGTGTGGTGTCTTTAGAAACAAGATCTTAGGTTCGAGTCATTAACTTCTTGAAAGTAATATAAGAAGGACGGGATACGAAAGTTAGTGGGAACTACTCACATTTTAAGAGTCTGACTCAAAAGCAGTAAAAGACTGAGAAATCTCTTCTCTGATTCTTACTTATTTTTTTCATGTCCTTAACATATAAAATAATGTTTTACAGTAATTTGATGTTGAAACCACAGACTCGCTGAAGTTCTTAACTTAGTGGCTTCTCTATTAGGCATACAAAGGTCTTGAAAAGTTACCAAAATGTGAAGCCACCCAAAATAAACTATGCTCCAATAATGAGCTCCACAAAAGTGTATGTCTATGAAATGACTGACAAAGAGTTCAGAATAATCCTGAATAGGAAAGCCTTGACAGAAGAAATGACCAAACAGAAGAATCTATAAACCCATAGGTACATTTGACTTGATGAAGTCAAAAGAGTAAAAATGAAAAAAAAAAAAAACAAATCTACAGATACCAAAATTTTATGAAGGAAACAAGGGAAAGATGCAGAAATCATATTAAGCTAATAATGCTGCAAGTTCTCCAAGCACAGGACATGGTGACAGCCTTCAGGTACAGAAAGCCAAGAGACTACTCATAAATTCAAGCCAAAGAGGAATTCACAAGGATACTCCATAAACAAGTTGTCAAAAATGGAAAAATGAAGAAATATACTGAAAGCTGCAAGAGATAAGACCTGCATCCCATTATCCCTTGACCATGACACTATCCTCCTGCTGAAGGCATTTGGTACCCTGTGGTCCAGGTTTGAAGTAGATGGCAGTAGAGTAGAACCTGCCACGTGTATGCTTCCCGCTAGACTAACATGCACTTTCAGTTTCAAGTACAGCTTGTCCCTGACTTGTGTTTCAGATGTGTCAGCAGAAGGTAATCAGAAAGACAGGATCATCTTGTCAGGATCATCTGCCAACAAGATGAAATGTTTCATGGCCTACAAAATATTAACCGGTAACAAAAGGCGGCATGTTATTCAAAGAGAACCATTCCCTAGAATTGCTCAATCTATCTCAAATATGCCGCTTCGGTTCTCACTTGATAAATTAAAACTACAAGATTTTTTTTTTTTGAGGGTTGAGAGGATGGGATACAAATGAATAAGGAATTAAGTAATACTTAGTGGAAGCTAAGGCATACCTATTGGATTGTCTGTGCCATCTTGCAGTCCTGTGATTAGCAATGTCAGGGGGTGTGTGGAGGGGGTGTGTCTGGCAAGCTGCCACCATTGCTTTCTATGTTGACGTAGGTGTCAAAAATCTGTTGGCGAGATTGATATGTTGGGCAATCGTTGTGATAACTTAGATATTAGGAAACCATATGAAAAACAACCTGCAATATCTATTGGCAGGTTGGTCTGGAGACAGATGAGAATTTGCTCCTTAAGTTGATCAGGAGGAGGTGGTGCAAAATGATAGATAGATCTTCTTGTCGATGGATCCTCCACGGCAGATTTTTTTTGCTCCAGGTAATTAATAGGATTTTTTTTATAAAGTCTTGAAAAAATATCAGTGTTAGACTACTAATAAATAATTTCTTTGGGAACATAAAGGTTGTGTTATTCAGACTCTTTGCTTATGTAACAAATACCTGAGAGAGAGAGAGAGAGAGAGAGAGAGAGAGAGAGAGAGAGAGAGAGAGAGAGAGAGAGAGAGAACAAGCCATTATTATGGCTCACACACAGCTTTCTGTGCATATGTGGTTGGGCAGACCTATTGCTTTGGGGCTGAGGTGAGGCAGAAGGATACCATGGAGGCTGAAGTACGTGCCAGAGGGATGTCTCAGGGAACCCAGGGAGCAGAGAAGAATGATGGGAAGAGGTAGGGAGGAAGACATACCCATAGAGACCCATTTCCTGCAACTAGACCATCCCTTCCACGTCACCTCCCAATTGACAATCTACTCAGATTCTGAATCCATCAATGGATTAAATCACTACCTAGGCCAGAGCACCTGCTCCGTTGCTCACTGGAAGAATGCTAGCAGGCTCTGTGATCAATATATTCTAAGTTGGCATGATTGAAAATAGCATACCTATGTAAGAGTAAGTCTGATATTGTGCTTTCAGGGTATTTAAAATATTGTAACTGCTTAGGTTATTGTTTTATAAATGTTAAGTATAAAGGAATTTTTGTAGTTTGAAGTATGTCTTATGAGTAATGCATTCAAAGTTACAAAGGGGCAAACTAACTGGGTGGGGTAAACCATACTAGAACACATCGTCTTAATTTAGAGACCCATACATGGGCTTTGAAAACAGCTGTCGCTAGACGGTGGTGGCGCACGCCTTTAATCCCAGCACTTGGGAGGCAGAGGCAGACGGATTTCTGAGTTTGATGCCAGCCTGGTCTACAGAGTGAGTTCCAGGACAGCCAGGGCTACACAGAGAAACCCTGTCTTGAAAAGAAAACGAAAAACAAAAAACAAAAACAAAAAACAAAAACAACATTAAAAAAAGAAAGCAGCTGTCTTGCAACAAAGCAGATTTCAGGAGAGGTTCCAAATTAAAAACTCACTGAACCTCTCACTGTGGCTTCAGAAAATCCCACTCTGCCCACCAAGTGCTTTGGGCCTCTGAGCAGCTCACCCTGTCTTCTTCTGAGTGGTGGTGACCAGGGTCCAGGAATCTATAAAATACACACTTTTCAGTTCAATCTTTTTTTTTTCTTTAGAAATCTCCCATAAATGAGCCTACAATTCCACTCAAGCACGTCTGAAGGATTTGTCATTTGTTTTCATCTTAGCTTGATGTAAGATAAAAAAAAGTGAGATTGTAGAAGAAACCAAATATTCGTAGTTATTGTTTTTAAAGCAGCCTATGAAAATAAAATAACTCAACCTCTCCAAATTTTAGTTTATTATTTCAAAAGCAAATAAAAAACAATGTGAGGACTGTAATGTGAATTATACAAGAAAATACTCATTTCACCGATAAATAAATCCCCAAGAATACTATACGTTCTCTCCACTCCTAAAGTCAGAAGCACATTGTACTTTCTTATATTTATTATGTCATTACATATGAAATAATATAATGAAACATAATATAATATAATATAATATAATATAATATAATATAATATAATATAATATGGTACCAACTTTGAGCTAGGTGATCTGGTGATCATGTCCCCTTGGGATATCAAGCTGAGTGAAGGAAAGAATTAAATAAATATGCAAGTGAATATGTATTTACAAATTCTAAGATGGGCATGAAGGGAAAGTGAAGTATATTGTGCACACTGGCACTGTTGGACACACATCTCCTGGTTAGCTGGCTTTTTTTCTAGGCAAGTATCAGGGTTAGTAACCATTCAGTACTTTTTCTTTGCCCTAGCTGTAGTTTATACAATACTTTCAAGTCATATTTGACTTTTATGAAGGGTGAAAGGATCAACACTTGTTTATACGATGTAGAACACACACACACATACACATGTGTACGAATTCATAATACCATAATGCTCATTAAGAAACTGTCAAATTCAATATCAATTAATATGCTAACGTGAAAGGGGCATTTCACTGGGTCCTACCCTTAGAAAAAAACCCTACAGATAGATTCTTTTCCAATCAGGAGCACCCCCTAATTGATTAGCTAATAAAAAGTAGTCTGCCTTGAAATCACGTATCTTCAGTCACACTAAACAAACTTAGCAGGTTGGATTTATATATTTATGCATTTATATGTTGCATGTATTGCATTTATATATAAAATAAAACAGCAACAATAATAAAAGAAGCCATCACTTTGAAAGAGATTGAGGGAGGACCATAAAATGGGCTAAAGAGACAGACAGGGGAGTGTCAGGGGAGAGAGGCAAGGGAAGAGAGAACTGATATGTTTATATTGTAATGAATTTTATTTAATGAAGAAAACATATGAACTGCCAAGTTGTTTGTTAATAGATTTCCACCTGCCAGAATATGCTGCTTTTTCTTGCACCTAGAGTATTCTATATACAATATTGTTATTTTTGATATAGAAGAGGTGCGATCATCAATCATATGTCATATCTTACTCCATCACATCATATCAAACATGGTTATCCGTGATGTTAAGCTGGCTTCTGGGTGTGAGAAATAAGAACCAGAAGGCAGATAGTGTCCTCATGATGCAGGTCACATCTGAAGTCATGGCAGCATGACCTCTGGAGTGTCCAGCACGCCCTCTTCATCTCTACCCTAAGCACCTACAGCCACGGTTGGACGTAGGGCTACTTACCCAAGTTTGCACATAGTGGTATTCTAAAGCAGAAGGGAGGATTTAGTTAGTTTTAAAACAATTTTTTAAAAAAAACCTAGGAAAATGTTCCAGGTTTTCATCACACCAACATGTAATGCAGCATAATTACATATGACATTCGTGTCCTCTTTGCTGTATGAGTAATAAATATGTGGTATTAGGATCCCTAAATACTCATTCATTTATCAGACTTTGGATTTTATTAAGATATCATATTTAATGACAATCGAGTGTCTCAATTGATGTCGTTAGTTTTATTAGATTGTATCCATATATTTTGATAGCACCATAAAAATTTCTTCTTCTACACGGATATTATTTCCCTAACTTCAGACAATACTTTTAAAACTCTAAAATAGGTTTCTTGGTTGAAACCTTTGGGAACAGATATAGTGAGTTGTCTTCTATGTATCTATAAATCACCCCCAGAAAGATTTTTCTACCTTCCATGTTCCTATTTTTGACTTCTTATTTTGGAATCGTTATAGCCGTGAGGGAGTCTGCAAGTAAATGCATAGAGAGGGGCTTCTTATCTTCATGTACCTACCTTAGTGTGTTCTGTAGGTAAGGCAAGTTTTATATAACACTAACACTACTATTAATACTAATACCAATAATGATGATCTTAAAGCCCAGGACCTTGACAGTCATAGAATCTACAGAGCACATTCAGATTTCACCAAGCATGAAATTGTATCCTATCTTTTCCTGTAGCTTTATAGATGTATATCTTACAACTAATTTTATGATCCTCCATTGACTTAAATGTTACATAGAGTTTGGAGTTGTAGTATGAATCATAGGTGGGGTTTTTGTTTGTTTGTTTTTGTTTTGGTGGGGGAGTGACTTATGGATATCCAATTCCTCTAGAGTAATTTGTGTAAAAGAATGGCTCACGTCCATTGACTTGCCTTTTTGTTCCTTTAGCAGAATTAAGTTGTATATGTGTTTATGTGGATGTATTTCTGGGCTGCTGTTGGGATTCACTGACCTGTGTGCCCTCTTTACTTTAGGACTGCAGTCTTAGTGACTGTACTTACAACTCCAGGACTGTGATTCTTCCTCATTCAGTCTCCTTTCTCAAAAAATGTTTGAGCTATTCTAGTGCTTTTGTTCTTCTGTATAAATTGTAGAATAAAATTGCATAAATAGATATATAGATATAGATGATATAGATGTAGATTTAAATATAGGTATCACTGGATTTTGATAAGAACAATGCTAAAGCTATAGATTAATTTAGAGCCCATAAAAACTGGGCTTATTTACCATGTCAGTCTGGGAGCACAGTTGGTTTCTCCAAGTATTAATGTCTTCTTTCATTTTTTTATTAGGTATTTTCCTCATTTACATTTCCAATGCTATCCCAAAAGTCCCCCATACCCTCCCCCCAACTTCCCTACCCACCCACTCCCACTTTTTGGCCCTGGAGTTCCCCTGTATTGGGGCATATAAAGTTTGCAAGTCCAATGGGCCTCTCTTTCCAGAGATGGCCAACTAGGCCATCTTTTGATACATATGCAGCTAGAGTCAAGAGCTCCGGGATACTGGTTAGTTTATAATGTTGTTCCACCTATAGGGTTGCAGATCCCTTTAGCTCCTTGGGTATTTTCTCTAGCTCCATTTATGTAGTTGATGTATAATGCTTATTCTGTTGGGTTTATACTTATGCATTGAAGCTTCTTTGGAGTAATATTAAGTGGTTGTGTGTAATTTAGTTTGGTTTTCTCTTGACCATTGTCAGTGTCCAACCAGCTTTTGGGTGTTGGTTTTATATTTGGCAACTCTACTGAATTCTTAATTTCTAGAGTTTTTATTTCTTTGCACTTTTGTATATTTCTATTTTCTACGTGGTTGATCTGATCATCTACAAATATGGATAATTTTCTTTCTCTGTATGCTTTTGGTGTTAATTCCTTGTCTTATTATCATGGTTTTGACTTCTGGTGTAATGCTGACTTAGAGCAGTGACAGCGTATATCTTTGTTTCCCATCTTAGACCGAAAGCAGTCTTTAACCATCAAGTATGATGTTAGCTATAAGAGCGTTTTAGATATTCTTGTGAAGGTGACAGAAATATTCTTTATTGCTCTTGAACTGAGCATTTCTTGTGAATCATGAATTGGTATTGGATTCTGTCAGATAATTTTTTTGTGGGGCCAGGAGGGTCAGTTGACAAAACATATAGTTTCTTTTCTTTTTTGAAATTCTTTTTGTTTCGAGATTTTGATTATAACATTTATAATCTTTTGTCATTGTTGTTCTTAGGTGTATTGTCTTTGAGACTCTTCGAGTTCATTTCTCAGAAAGATGGGTAGAAATGCAAACAAAATTGCACTTGGTTGTAAGTAGAAAAAAAAAAAACTTCCCATGCTAATCTATTCCTCCTTTCAGACATGGTAAAGCAATCAGACCAATGTGGCCAATAGTCTCTTAGCACCCCAGTCCTGGACTCATGTCCACTAGCTTCACCAGGGTCTCCAGCCTTTATGGAACCATTCTCCATAAATACTCAAACTTTTGCCTCTTTAACTCAAGGGTTTCTCTTTCTAGAAAGCCAGACTTGGGCTTGCTCTCTAGCTCTAAGTTAGCACGATTGGCAGTTCCCCTGGTACTGCAGTTATAGGCATGTGTTATTAAGCTTTGCTTCATGTGTTTTCATAGGAGAGTTGTCAAGGTTGGAGTTTGTCATTCACAAGGAACTCTGTTGACTCAGAATGATCATGTCAAGTTGTGTATTCACTTTTAACACTTTCTAGAAAATAGTGAGTTCCTATCAAAAGTAGATTTGATAATCTATATTCGTGAGGAATTAATGTTCATAAGACTTTTGGAAGAACTCGAGATCTGTGACTGTCAACAAAATCCTGCAACCTTGGGGCTGAGTGTTCATTAGACCATCTAGAAACCAAGCACCCTAGCTGATTCCACATCCCAGTTAGGTACCTCCAAGAGTTACCTCAATTCTTATTACAGCCATTTACACATTATTTATACGGTTCTTGGTCAGCATATACTTGATAATAGAATTGATTTTGTGGCTCACCATAATTGGAATTCATTTTTAAGTTTTAAAACAATAAAAAACCTGTTATTATAATCCCTAATTTCAGACATTATGGCATTTGGTCCTCTAATGTCACACAGTGTAAGGATTTTATCTCCAGAATGGGCTGATTAACAGGCCCTAAAGCACATATTTTATTTACATTTCTGATGTTATAGTTAAGTTTGTGAAGCAATGAGACTTCTTAGATCAGAGATACACTTCTAATCCTTTTGATAGACTCACTTTTGTTCCTTCTAGGATAGATTTTTGTATTGTTTTATACGACAGCGAGGCGTCGTGTCTTTGAATTCTAGAAATAAGCTTACTACCTAATAAATTTCCAGGAATTTAGAGTGTTCAAAATATATAAGTGTGATCACACAAAAATGTGGGATTCCCTTCCCCTACCACGGTGCATAGTGGTGTAAGTGACAAGACTTGGCATTGTGGGGCCAAGTGCAGGGCAGCTTGTCATGTTGCTTTCTGTATTTTTATAGATCCACAGTCAAACTATGTTGGAAAAACAGAAAGTAAAAACAAAAAAAAATTCCAAAAATAAACAGCTCAAGAAGTTAAATCATTTTTAATTACAATTCTATCGTAGTTCCTAGCTACTTACTACTAATTATTATCATTCTTAACGTCTGACCTCATTTGCTTTGATCATTAACTAAACACCACCTAGAATCACCTGTGAAGAGAGGCTCAGTGGACAGACTTCTTTTGCCTGACTGGAGGGTTCTCTTGAGTGTTAATTGATGTAGGAGGACCCAATCTAGTGCTGTGTGTGTGTGTGTGTGTGTGTGTGTGTGTGTGTGTGTGTGTGTGTGTGTGTGTGTGTGTGTGTGTGTGTGTGTGTGTGTGTGTGTGTGTGTGTGTGTGTGTGTGTGCTGGTGAGTGAGCCCTCAGGTAGCATCCTCTGTGGTTTCCTGGCACTTTGTAGGCAGAGAGTGAATTCCCTGGTTAGAGATATTGCTTTGAGGGATGAGAGACTTGCTTTCAAGTTTGTGCTTCAGTTCATCCATACTCTGACTCCCTACAATGGTGGACGGTGACCTGGAAGTGTAAGCGCCCCCTGCACTTTGAATGTTTTTCAAGCAGGCTCTTCTGGTTCACAGTATTATGACTTAAAGTAAGATCTGGAGCAGATAGATGCTTCAGATTTCCTCAGCCAGAGAGAATACACCAAGCTGAAAGGTTGCCCAGAACCATCCAGAGACTGCCCCATCCGGGGATCCATCCCATAAACAACCACCAAACCCAGACACTATTGCATATGCCAGGAAGATTTTGCTGACAGGACCCTGACATAGCTATCTCTTGTGAGTCTATACCAGTGCCTGGCAAATACAGAAGTGGATGCTCACAATCATCTACTGGATGAAACACAGGGCTCCCAATGGAGGAGCTAGAGAAAGTACCCAAGGAGCTAAAGGGATCTGCAACCCTATAGGAGGAACAATAATATGAACTAACCAGTGCCCCCAGAGCTTGTGTCTCTAGCTGCATATGTATCAGAAGATGGCCTAGTCGGCCATCACTGGAAAGAGAGGCCCCTTGGTCTTGTGGAGATCATATGCCCCAGTACAGGGGAACGCCAGGGCCAGGAAGCAGGAGTGGGTGGGTTGGGGAGCAGGGCAGGGGGAGGGTATAGGGAACTTTCAAGATAGCATTTGAAATGTAAATGAAGAAAATATCTATTAAAAAAGAAAGAAGGAAAGAAAGAAAGAGAGAGAGAGAGAGAAAGAAAGAAAGAAAGAAAGAAAGAAAGAAAGAAAGAAAGAAAGAAAGAAAGAAAGAAAGAAAGAAAGAGAAAGATTGCCCAGAGCTTAGTCATTCCTTAGGTCAATATTTCCCAAGCATCAGAGGATAAGAATCCATGAGGCACCGGCTTAAAGTGTGAATTCCCCATCTGTGTCTTTGGAGACTCTGATTTAATCATCTGGGGGAGTCATCAGGGGTTTCCTGTTTATTGGGCTCCCAGGTTATTATCATTAGGGAATTGTGGAGCTTCTTGAGTTAAAGTGGAAATTCACAAGTTGTCCTTCATGAATCACCTCGTATAAACCAAGGTTCTGTATGCCATCCTCTGCTTAGCCACTCTGGTGTGTGGCTGTGCTGAAATCCCACCATTCCTGAGAGCTAGAAAAGAATCACTGGCAAAACATGTCAGGGGTGGGGAGAAGCAGGTTGTTCTATCCACGAGTGCCTTTTTCTACGTGACACCTCCAAGCCCTATTACACACACACAGCTTTAGTGTTTGGCTCTGGACAGAAGGGCCTAGAATGCCACTTAGCTGTACAGTCTCCTGGGCTTTCCACACAGACATGTTAGAGTGGGGGCTGCAGATTAGCTGTATCTTATTTATTTTATTATTGTTTGCGGTGGCGTTTCTATCCAGGACCTTATGCATGTGAGGTAAGACTTCTACCAGTGAGCTGCATCCCTAACCCTACGCCCATCATATTTTTAGACCATTCCCCTGACTCTGTCTCATGCGGCAGCCAGAGGACCACCCCAGCTTATACCCAATCCTGTTAGCTGTAGTTCCTTTCATTAGTGTGACTCTGTCGTGTGCTCACTCCTTTGCTCAGCTTTGAGGACTGACATCAAAAGCTGTAGGTGGTCCAGAACAGAAATTAGGAGAGCTAGGATATTAATTAGTACCTTAACAGTCCAACTGGAAAAACCGAAGCCCAGAGTTCTTCTGTCCCTTGGGTCCACCAAGTCCTAATATCTTTGTCCCTGGTGTCTATTTATAAAGAAGCACTGAACATCGTGGCTGTAACTGTTATCATTGGAGCCCTGCTACCCAGCTCCAACTGAACCTGGGATGTCTCTTTCTCATTTTTCATACTTTGGGGACTATTATTTCTCACATCCTGGTTTTACTGCAACTCAAAGTTTGTCTTCATTCTCTGTAAAAGTCTTTAAGGTCTCTAAACCCACAGGAATGTTTTGTCCTCTACGTACTACACAGATTTCCAGGTATTGATTCTTTGTAGCCTCTATCTCATCACAGGTTGGCCACTATCCACCTGGAGTGCCCTCAGGGCATACTGGCTTCTTTCTGTGGAGCAAACAAACACACTCTTGATCTCCGATGCTGATGAAGAGCCACGCGGGATGCGGAGGTTCGGACTTTGCAGAGCAGACTTGTTTTCATCTTTTTCTTTTTCTCTTTCTTTTTTTTAATTTACCCTTTTATTCAGGTCTCTCAGTTAGCTGTTGCTGGACTCTTCTTAGCCTAAAACATTTCACAAGGTAGACTCTGAGAACCTGCAGGAAAGAGACAGAGGAAAAAGTAGCAAAATTGAGATACATTACAAAACTTACCAAACTTCAGATTCTTCCATTGGGATTAAACTCTATTTTCTTTCGACTTTCTTGTGAGAATCCTTAATGTTAGGATTCTTCTTTGAGTTTATATCTGAAATCCCTCCAGCCCTTCACCCCCCAACCTCCTCACTATCCACCCCTGTTACCCTCCCCTTCCCGCCTTGATTTTTGCTTCCTCGAACAGGGAATGGCGAGACAGGTTTTTAAGTCCATCCACTACAACAAACATCAAGGGATGACTTTCTGTTCTTTTTTTTTTTGATTCCTTCTTCATAGGACTGGCTGATTGATGTCTCCGCTTATGGATCCACCTCTCCCGTAGAACATTTCACTCGCTAAAGGGATTAGATTTTTATTCTTATAATAAAAGTCAAAATAGCACAGTGGGAGTTTCTTCAATAATTTAAAATAGTTTTCAAGGTGCAAAAGAACCATAGTTTGGGGGTTCTCTGGTGAAGAGAGAAAAACCACCAATGAACCTAGAAAAATAATCGTGTTATCATTGGATAAGATCAGAGGATTGTTATTAGCTCCTAATAATTAGAAAATAATTATTATGACAAGAAAAGGCTGCACACCATTGAATGTTACCGACAAGATGTACAATCTTCCATAACACAAAATAAAAGTTTTATCTTGTAAAAGCAATGTCCTTTCCACTAGAATCTTCCCCCAGAAAACTAGGTGGTTAGCCATGCTGGCTTTCCACACATCTCAATTGGAATTGAATAATCACTGTTGACTTAAAGTGTCAAACAACTTGTGACACAGGTATCCCGAAAAGCTTTGTCACTTGACGCACTTTCAGTTGGCCTTGGCTGTGGAGATCAATGAAGGAAAACAAACTCTAAAGTGACTGTTCACTTGGAACAGAGTCACCTGACCGTCAACAGGCAAGGTTATACACACAGTAAAGGTGATCAGCTCCCTCAACGGTAGTAACGTCAGTGTAGGGGGAATTCCGTGGAGGGAGAGGACATTTAGGCTGCAGTGTGTCACCATCGTCAGAGAAAGGGGATTGACTTACACAGTTTGTCAGGTGCCATCCTGCTTCATAGCACAGTTTGCATCCCATGTGTCTTGCCTCACTTGGTATTTCTGCTTACCCAGAAAACTCATCATGAAAAGAAAGCTTACCTCTTAATCACAGCCTAAGGGGGTGCCCCCTTCTAACCCAGACGCCACGGGAAACATTGCAGTGTTGCCTGGCATTGCAACCCTTTGGGTTAAGGAAAAGGAGCACTAGGAAGCTGTGAACCCAGGCAATCTGGAGAGGGAACCCGGCTCTTGGTACTCATGTTATGCCTTGGGCTGCATCTTGAAGAGAAAGTGAATCCAGGGCTCTAACATTGTCTTTATAAACTAACATACAGGAGGCGAAAGAAAGCTTTGGGAAGTTACCCTGGTTGGTTTACAGAGAAAGGTGGGGATCAATGAGAATGTTTTAGAGCATTTTCCCAGTGTGGGTGGTAGGATTGTTTTTGTTTTGTTTTGCATCTTAAGTGTTAGGGCATCTCAAATCTTGGAGGATGGAGAGAATAATATAATGGTGCATCCATGTGTCATGTGTTCTGGCTCAGATAGGACTCAAAGTTTGTAATAGACTCACAAATGCCTGGAACGCACCAAACTGATCAGATGAGGTCGCAGAAAAGGGTCTCCACAGACTGTAGAGATGACTCAGTGGTTAAGAGCACATGCTGCTCTTGGGGAAGACCCAAGTTTAGTTCCTAGCACCTATGTTGAGCAACTCACAACCCCCTATCACTCTGGCACCAGGGAATCTAAGACCATCTTCTGTCCTCCATGGATAATGTAGTTAAGTGAATATATACACAGTTAAACATAAAAACAAAAAGATCTGAGATTTTTCAGTTACTTTCTGCTAATCCAAAGAGATATATATTCATAGATATGTATATGCATATATATACGTGTGTATGTGTGTGTGTGTGTGTGTGTGTGTGTGTCTTCTCCTGGCATGTCTAGGCTTCAACATACATATGAAATAGCATGGGTCGGAATGTCTCAGATGTGCCATGAAAAAGCATGCTTTTTGTATTATTATTACTGTACTATTTTATATGTATGAGTGTTTTGCCTGCATGTATGTCTGTGCATCATGTATGTGCCTACTACCCACAAAGGCCAGAAGAGAGTGTCAGATTCTTGGACATCTGTGGGACAGACTCCCAAGTGGGTGCTGAGAATTGAAACCAGGTCCTTTGGAAGAGCAGCTAGTGCTCTTAACTGCTAAGTTATCTCTCCAGGCCAGCCTTTAGTATTCTCAAATAATTCTTTCCATAGCCTTCAAGTAGTTATTAAGATCTTTTTGTCAATTTCCTTAGCATGAAATTTTAATCAAGTTTTCTGAGTTTTCTTATCTGTGTTCTAATAAATGTGATCATCTAAATTTAAATATGTGTATGTACATTGTGGGGTTGGTAGTATAGTTCATTGTAGAGCAAATGATATTAGGCTCTGAAGACACTCTTCTCCACGCCCCCCAAAATAAACAAGTGAAAATCCCCAAACTAAAATAAAACCATTTTTAGAAGAAATAATAAAACAGACCAAAAGAATTTCTGATGTGTCTTCAGATATAGATATTCAAACGTTGTATTCCTTTTATGTTTCTTGGGGGTAAGAACAGTAACACTCTACATGGGAAGATAGGTCTTACCTCTATAGGAAATAAGAAAACAAAAACTAAAAGACATTCTTATATATGTCTAGAGTTTGAAAGCATTCTTTGAACTAGAGGAGGGAACAGATATTTAAAAAATTAAGTCTTTTGTGCTCTTTTCCAGGGAACAACTATTTACTATAATAAAGAATTGCATATATTAATACTTAAACTTTACAAGGAAGACTTGAAACTTACAGCACAAGTTTCAATACAGCACCTCTTAGTCCTGAAGATTTTCCTGTTTGCTACATTTAGTTTTGCTTTCATGAATGCTTGTGATTTGCTCCTACCAAGTTTTATGTGGGTTTGAGCCCTATCCAAAGATCTGTCCAACATTTCTAGTGAGCTCCACTGTCTGACAGGTTAGAGCTTAATCCCATAGAGGATGGATATCTGCCATAGTTTGCCTCATTTTAAATAGACAGAGAGATAGTGGACAGGACAAACAGGAAACCAATGCTGGGGCCTCACGTCACAGTTTGGGTGATTTATCAGAAATGCCATGTAGGGTTCCCAGAGTAAATATTTCCAAATTTAACACTGCATTGAAACACCTGAATGGAGCTAATGTTATAGAATTAAATTTAAAGAATTTGACATCTTGTACTTGATGTACCTTCGTGAAACCTCTCTCTCTCTTTCTCTCTCTCTCTCTCTTTCTCTCTCTCTCTCTCTCTCTCTCTCTGTGTGTGTGTGTTTAGCATATAACTTCAGACTCTGTTCTTCTTAGTCCCTAAAATACTGAATGCGAGATTTCCCGCCTCCCACCTCTCCGTGAGGACACTGTATATATGGGTGCACGTGGGCATGCACAGCCTTGTGAAGGCCAGAGGATATGCTCTGCCTGCCCCCAAGATTAGGATTAGTGTTTGCACACCAGGTCCTCAGAATTGAACTGTGTGCATCCTGCTTTTAGGGTAAGGACTTCCCTAATTAAGCTATGATATCAGACCTTGGTGTATGATATTACGTAAGATATTCCTATGTAATATCATACATAGAACCACAAAGTTTAGAAACAATAGCAAGGCTGAATTATACCAACACAGGACAAAGAAACTTCATACAAAATAAAAAGACAGACGTAAGCAGACTTTTTGTTTTTACCTTAAATGAACTGAACCCAATGGTTAAAAATATTTTGAGCTGGATGCTGAGCGACCTTCTAAGCTTTGAACTTGATTAATAGTAGGTTGCAGTTAATAATTTATTCAGCACACATTAAAGAGTTTAAAAAAGATAAGCACCCGTTCTAATGTAGTTTATTCTCTAAAAAATACAGAGCTTAAATTTTTTATTCAAGTAATTATTTCGCCTAAGATGTGACTCCTGAGACTGTATTGGCTACAGTGATGGTCTGGATAGTCACGTGATCAACAGTTGTCAATCACTGATTAAGTAAGCAGCAAGTACCAGGATAGGTGTTAGATCTATAAAACTGGGGAGGTCTTGTAACAGAATACTGTAACACAATGTAGCCAGTGCTGAGGTTAGAGTTCTGGCTGAGGTCTCCAGGAGAACATGAGGTCAGGACAAAGCGCTACCTCAGAGAACTGGGAAAAGCCTCAACAGAAGAGGGGACTTTGAACTGCGTTTTGAAAGACCAGCAGACAATTTCCAGAGAAGGAACAACTGGACATTCCAGCTCCCAACTCTCCCAAGACACAGTTTTAATCTGACCAAACTTTTACTCATAGCTAACTCTGAGTGTCTTGTGTGGCGGTTTGAGTGCTCCGTAGGAGACAGGATGTGTCGGGGAGAGTCGCCCAAAGGATCTCAAGAGTTTCCATGATCCGATGAACTCCAGTGGTGGGAGGGATCTGCTCTTAGTTGGAAGAAAAGAATTCTTGGGGTGAACAGGGTGTGGGACTGTTTCCACAGGAAGGTCTGCAGCTGCCTCTCACAGCTACATTAAACAGCAAAAAGCAAACACTTTCTTCTATTCTTAGCACGCTTTCTTGGCACACGCGTCCAGCTCTGGAAGGATGAAGACAGTTTTCTCCAGTCATAGATGTGTCTTCTTGTTTTGTTTATTTCTTTTCTTCTTTTCTTTTTGTTTTTAATTTTGTTTTGTTGTTGTTGTTGTTTTTAAATCAGCCTTCCTCAGCAACTGGAAAGCCTTTGTCCCAGTCTCATTCTGCGGCAGAGAAGTGCACTTTAAAACGAAGCAATTCACTCCCAAGAAAAAGATATTCCTGCTTATTGTCATTTAACTACAGATTAGTGATGTGCAGGAAATGCAAGGCCCACTTCCCAGGTAGAGCAACAGTTCTCAGTCTTCCTAATGCTGCAGCCCTTTATACAGGTTCCTCACGCTGTCGGGACCCTAAGCATAACCTTACTTCGATACTACTTCCTAACTGTACTCTTGCTACTCTTATGAATCTCAATGTAAGTATCTGATGTGGGACCCCTGGGAAAGGGTCGTTTGACCCTACAGGTTGAGAACACATGGAGTAGAGTGTGCTTGGGACTAAAGCTCTTTGCAGATTCAGAAAACAAAGTGGTCTGAGAGTGAATGGAATGGATCAGATGACTAACTGATGTTCAGCTAGTGAATGAAAGAGAAGCAAGCAAAAAAACAACCTTATAATACATAGTCTCAACAAAAAACATAAAAATTGAAAGACAGGCAGGGAATTCTGATTTCAGTGTGTCATATTGAGTATTCACCTTCACAAAGGAGAGGTAAGTTGCTGATAATTTAAATAATCTCCATTTTTACTCCTCATGAACAGTGTTTGGGGCTATAGTTTAAATCTTAAATCAAAGACAAAACCCTAGAAAAGAGTAATTACTCATCCAAATGATATTTATCTTTTTTAAAAGTTTTTTAAAATTTATTACGTGTGTGTGTGTGTGTGTGTGTGTGTGTGTAACTGTGGGGCCAAAACTTCATGCTACAGTGTGCTTGTAGTTAGAGGTCCACTTGAGAGAGCTGGTTCTTGCCTTCTAGCATATGGGTCCTGAATATAAAACTCAGGCCCATCAGAGTCGGGGACAGCCACCTTTCCTCACCCAACCATCTCACTAGCCTTCCATTAAGTCTTTTGAATAAAGTTTTACAAAGTAATTAAAAGAAAATCATAAAAAGATAGTGATCCTATTTTTAACTTGGATTTTACCTAATTTACTTATTTAGTCTCCAAGGTCCTATCGAGAACTTGAGATGTTTTAATTTTACCTGGTTTTGGACCTGGTACTTGCTAGGCAAGCTAAGCACCCTAAGCTACATCTCTGCCCCTTCATTTCACTTCTTTGGCATTTGTAACTAAAGAGCGACAATTGTTTTGGCACACGCAATTTCATCTCAAACACTCCCTGCCTTAAATGAACACAGGCCTTACTTGAGTAGACAGCTTTTGTGTTTTTCTGTTCTGAGCTGTTGAGAGGAGAGCTCCTTCAGAATTTTTCCTCTTTCTAAGGCTTTATAGCCATTCTTTGGGGCTCGATTGAGGCCATCTTCGTCGCCATCTTCGTCGTAATCCATTCACCTGAGGTGCTCTTGTTGAATGGCTGTTTTCACTGTGCAGTCCTTGGCTTTCTGTGACCCACCAGCTAAGCTTGCAATTGTTTGCCATTTGTTAACTGCCCAACCTCTTACACAGTTGGCTTTCAGAGTCCTGGTGTGGGTGCTGGTTTTCCTCAGGAAGGTCGTTGATGCGTGAGGACAAGACCTTTTCTTCCTGTGGCTTCCACAGAGTTTAGCTCAGCAAATATTTGTTGATCTGAATAATTGGCTAATTCAACAAACGTTTAACAGACAGCTACCATGTGAAATGAACTCACATAGACCCTGGATCTTCTCCTACGTTTCTCTTAGAGGCTGCCAGCAACGCCAAGTCTTTTAGACTTTAAAATCTTCATAGTTTATTCATGAGCCAATAATTTCCGTAAGTTAATCATTTGAAATTTTTGTATTTGGCATAAAGGAAGAGTGGGGGAGAGAGAAAGGGAGGAGATATTGAAACATGTTGTATGCCCGCCCGCGGCCTACTTGAATCGGGTACACCTGAGAGGTAGGCTGGGGCTGAAAAGAGAGAAACTAGAGAGAGAAAACGGAGCCAAGACAAAGGTACTGATCAAGCTAAGAGAGTGTGCTTATAAGGGGGAAGGCCCATCCCCCGTAAGTCCATTCTTGGTATCTGGAGATAGATAGGATGTTCCTCCAGAATATCTCAAGGGCCTCGCAGCAGGTAGCAGTGTCTTGGAGGAGAGCAGTGGCTGGTGACAGAACAATAGAGCCATCTAGGTCGGAAGGCTCCACCCTAGGTAATTTTCTTAGTGGCAAGCAAGGTCAAAGTCTGGATCAGCCTGCTTTGAGGCTGGGGGAGGCTACAGAAACAGTTATGTGATATTAAAAATCTAAAGATTTGGTTTATTTTATATCTTATTTGACATTTCCCTCTATACTGTAATTTACTACTAACGTCAGCTACTATTACTGTGACGTAAATCACTATAAATGTTGTCCCTGCGCTGATGTGACATATCTCTGTGAAGTTGAGACTCAGACACTTCCCTTGACCCTCTAACAAGACGTGATCCCTTGGGTGAAAAATTCCAATGGATTATGTGATTCCAGAACGTTAGCATCACTAGTAACATGGTGACCTCATCAACAGCTGTGCCAGTGGAAGAACGGGTGTGAGAGTGTGAGTTAGGACCTGTGATTCTGAATATAACTATATAACTTAGCTATCGTACTTCTTAAGAAAACAAAATTAAGATTTTCCCTCATAATTATCACAATGTCTATAGTCTTTCTTTTTCTTTCTTTTTTTGTTTTTGTTTTTTTTGTTTTTTGAGACAGGGTTTCTCTGCATAGCCGTGGCTGGCCTGGAACTCACTTTGTAGACCAGGCTGGCCTCGAACTCAGAAATCCGCCTGCCTCTGCCTCCCGAGTGCTGGGATTAAAGGCGTGCACCACCACGCCCGGCTTGTCTATAGTCTTTCTTTACAGTGTTATTATGAAAAAAAATTATAAACTATACCAGAATACATGGTGCTATTGCTTATGATTTCAAATTTTATGTTGGTCCTTAGTCCTCCACAACTCACTGGACAAATGTTTTTTTAATTTGTCTTTAGAATTATCTATTTTATGTGTATGATTGTTTTGTCTGCATCTTTGTAGACTTTATCAGGTAAGGGTAGGTCTCTCTGCCTAAGTTGCCTAACATCATTTTTTTTTTTAAATTGGGAATGATATTACTTTGTGAGATGACTTTTCTGTATCTGTTAAGAAGGCAATACAGATTTGTTTTATTTTTCTTTAGTCTAATACTATGATGAATTTTATCTATATTTTTATTCTTTTATTTTAAATGATACGCATCAATTCTAACTTATGTGTATGAGTGTTTTGCTTATATGCATGAATTTGTACCATATGCATGTCTGGTACCCTGGGAGTCAGACGAAGGCATTGGATCCCTGGGAACTGGAGTTAGGATTGTTGTAAGCTACCATGTGGGTACTGGGAACTGAAATCGGATCCCGAGCAAGAGTACTCTTAACTGTTGAGTCACTTCTCCAAATCCTATAGTTTATTCTTAAACCAACCTACATTCCTGGCATAATAAAAAAAGTTTTCAAATAAAGAAATTGGATTTGAGCCAGGCGTGGTGGCACACGCCTTTAATCCCAGCACTCGGGAGGCAGAGGCAAGCAGATTTCTGAGTTCGAGGCCAGCTTAGTCTACAAAGTGAGTTCCAGGACAGCCAAGGCTACACAGAGAAACCCTGTCTCAGGAAAAAAAAAAAAAAAAAAAAAAAAAAAAAAAAGGAAAAAGAAATTGGATTTGAATTTAATATACCTTTCTGCTCAGTGGTAGTAGTATAATCTAGTTGCTCACAAAAGATTGTTTTAAAAGCTATTGCTTTTTAGAATTATTCAAAATTTTAATGAAATGTTTTAAAGTACATAATTTGAAACAAAACAGCTTGTGAAGATTAAAGGCAGTGGGCATGTAGTCTTCTCAGTAGCAACACATTTGAAATGATGTGGCAGGCAGGTTGAAAGACTCATCAGTTCACCGAGAGCAAGGATTTCGTGAATACACCTGTTCATATAACTCTATTTTCTCCCCTCTTGGTGAGATCATTGGCTGGGAAATTTTGCAAATCAAATCCCTTTTAGAGTTGTCTCTTCAAAGGAGAATGTGGGACCAATGTCTTGGGAGTCTATGCTATCCACATGGCGGACAGATCCAAAATGACTCAATGGTAACACTGCACAACAGCTACAGCTTCCAAAGAGATGTGGCAGGATCATAGTTAAGTTTAAAAATCCGGGCAGGAAATGACTGCTGTCACCAAAGGGCAATTACAAGATTCCCCCAGGCTTCAGAAAGCAATATGCAGCTGAGTATACTGAGCAGGCAGCCAACTAAGCAGTAATTACCTCTTGCTGTGGAGCCACGGGGCCAATCAGCTATTGGCTGTTTCATTAAACGGGTTAAGCAGGTTGGAACAAATTCAAACGTCTAGATGATATGAAAGGATCAAGAGGTAGTCTGCAAGGTTGTTAACAGCACACAAGCAAAGGCTTAGAGTATTTGCAACCCAGTAGCTGCTGAGGAAGGATTTAAAAATAAAAGTACAAAGAGCTGAGTTTCTTAGACTTACTGTATAGGCTTCGTTCAGTTTTCTTCCTGAATGCCTACTGGTTTCTCTATTAGTGCGATTGTAAGGTGGATGGTGTCTTAGGGCTACTATTGCTGAGATGAAACGCCCCGACCAAAGCAGTTCCAAACAGTTCATTATCAAAAGCAGTGTGGGCAGGAACCCTGCAGGACAGAATCTGCAGGCAGAAGCCCATGAAAGGCACCTTGGAGTAGCGCTGCTTGCTTCTCTGGGCTTGTTCAGCTTGCTTTCTTACAGAACTCAGTACCACCTCATGGGGGATGGTGAAGAGGTCAGCTCAGGAACTAACACTTGAGCACCCCTCCCCTCCGGGAAGGGAGAGGCTAATTAACATTCCTCCAACCACAGGTGGGGGAACCCACCATCAGCCATCAGCCAGCCACCTGCGGGTTGGGGGAGGCCCAGAGCACATAGACACATTGGCCACCTACAGACAAGGGGAGTTCTTGCCGCCCTAAAGACCAATCAGTTTAAACGTCACACTGTTCTGCCAATCACATTGTGCCTAATGGCTGCTGCTCTGAAAACTGTATAAAAGCTCACCGACCGAGGTCCCTAGGGTCGCCACCTCTCCTTCGAGTGGAGGACGACCCCAACACATTGGAACAATAAATTCCTCTTATTTTTTTTGCATCGATTCTCAGCTCCTCGAGGTTCACTCGGGGCGTCCCTGGAAGCTAAGGCTCGCCAGAGTCTTACAATAGCACCACCCACAATGGTTGGGATTCGCTCATGGATCACCAATTAAGAAAACACCTTACATATGGAGACATTTTCTCCACTGATGCTCCCTCCTGTCTGATGACTCTAGCTTGTGTGAAGCTAACACAAACCAGCCAGCACAAATGACTCCTTGCGAACTTGCCTCGAAAACACATCACTTTTCAATTAGAACCTTCCCTTCATCCATCTCCCAAGTTGAAATGTTGATATTAAGTCTCACAGTCCTTACAAAATCAAACACATTACAAGTTCAGTCTCTTTAAAATAGTCACACTCACCGCCGGGCGTGGTGGCGCACGCCTTTAATCCCAGCACTCGGGAGGCAGAGGCAGGCGGATTTCTGAGTTCGAGGCCAGCCTGCTCTACGAAGTGAAGTCCAGGACAGCCAGGGCTATACAGAGAAGCCCTGTCTCGAAAAACCAAAAAAAAAAAAAAAAAAAATATTCACACTCTTCAAAAATACAAAATTTTCTTTAAAGGCTCAAAGTCCTTTAGCCGTGGATGCCTATAAAAATAAAAATTAAGTTAAATATGTTCTTGGCAGGGGTGGGGGTGGGGAGGGAAGAACCAGGATGCAGTCACAAAATCAAACTCCAATTGTAAATAACTCAGTGATCTTCTGGGCACTTCCAAAGGGCTTGGATCACCTCTCTGGCTCTGTCCTATGCAGCACACGCTGCTTGTCTTCTAGGCTCCAGCTGTCCCCACTCCACTACTACTGCTTTTCTTGGTGATCACAGGGTCTTGTCCCAGCAACAGAAGCCCCAAGACAGTGATATAAATAAATAAGACAACTGGAACATTACAGGTTCATAAGTATCATAGGAGAAAGACACTTTACATTGCTTATTCTTTCTCACCGCTGTGACAAATTATCCCACAACATCAACACCAACCCAACAAAAGGAACTTATGAGAGGGGGAGTTTATTTTGACTCACAGTTTGGTGGTGCAGTCTGTCATGGTAAGCAAGGCATAGAGAAATTAATGCTACTGTTCATCTTGTTTGTTTTTCTTTTTTTATTCACCTTGTTTTTGTTTGTTCTGTTCTGTTTTATTTAGTCCATGACCTCAGTCCATGGGATGGTACTGCCCACATTAGGATGGGTCTTCTGTACTCAGTGAAACTACCCTGAAGGGACTGGAGACGCTGCTCGCCAGTTAAGAGCACCGACAGCTCTTCTAGAGGAACTAGGCTCAGTTTCTAGCACTAACATGGTGGGTCACAAGAGCCTGTAATTCCAGTTGCTGAGGACCCCATACCCTTCCCCTTGCCTCTCTGGGCACTGCATGAGTGTGTTGCACACATTTAGCTCACCCTGAAGTGTTTGTAGGGTGAATCTTTAGGAAGGATTCCTTTCCATGGGCACATGTGCCTTAATACTGAAGGTGTAATAGGTTTGCACATGGGCAGAGGAAGAGCTGAAGATGATGTTTCTAAGGTCAAACGAGGAGGGAAGTAAATATGAGTGAAGTGAGCATGTAAGAAGGAGGAAGGCTAAAAGAGATCAATAAACTCACTTGAGGGTGTGGACAGGAGACCAAGTTTCCAGCCATTGGTATGTGTGAGGGTGTGGACAGGAGACCAAGTTTCCAGCCATTGGTATGTGTCCGTGATGAGCAAATATCGCCGGTACCGTTCACGCAGGCACTGCATGTTACAGGTATGGAACATTGAAACTTTCTTGCTTTCTAATCAAACCTGATTTCAAATCTCCCCTTATATGATAGTTGTCAGAAGTGAATGTTCTGATTCGAGGTTACCTCAGACATATAGGGCTTATCATTCAGTTAGCATCTCAGACAGAGTGCTCCTCAGTGTTTCTTTCCCTCCTGCCTAGGAGGTGATACAAGCTCTACAGCGAAGGTGATTTAGGTCAGGACAAGAAGACACTGGGTCCGGGATTAGCTCTACGTCACCTCTGGTAGGTTCTGAACTTATTCTCCCAGGCCTCATGATTTATGGCCTGATGCATGTCCAGTCCACAGTCCTCCCCGAGCAACCTGATTCTTCACCTGTCTTAGTGTTCACTACCGAGGTAGTGAAACACCATGACCAAAAGCTAGTTGGGGAGGAAATGGTCTTTTCAGCTTACACTTTCACACCCTAGGCCATGCCTGAAGGAAGTTGGAACAGGAACTTGCTACATCCACTCCAGTAGTGACTGCCTGACAGGCCGAAAAGCCTGGGTGCGGTCCCCGGTCCCGAGGTGAAAAGTTCGCGGAAACTTAGTCTCCTGGAATCATGGCATCCTGTATAACGAATGCTCCAATGTCCTTGCTTCTTGCTTTAGTTGGTAAACGGATCTGTGTGCTTTCCCTTAATATTGCTTTATTATAAGTGCTTATAAGGATTGAATTTTTGACATATAGCTAAGTTAGATTCTTCACCAGTTCTAGGCAGTCAGTCCTTGAGCTGACCCTGGGCATAAATAGCCAAGTCACCGCCCTTCGTAGGAATTTACCATTACCAAGGAAGAAGGAAGGTTGTGGTCTAGGGAGGAACCAGAGTAGATACTTAGAACTATAGATAGCTGAGTTACACCCATACACAGGAATTTACAATAGCCTAGGGGAAGGTGGACTATACAATAGACTAGAATAGGAACTATGGCAAGGGCACGTAGCCCCTGCCCCTGGCTTCTAAGATTAAGCAGACCTTAGGCTGCTTTTGATCTCAGTTCTTAACATTGAATTTTATCCCAGCTAGTTCCTGCCAGTCCTTAGAGTTTGCATTCCTCTGTTTTATGTAAGAATGCGGTAACCTCATTGTACCTTGCCCTTGCCGGTGTGTCACCTAACTTCCCTATTTTCTTCTGTATAAAAAGTTTGATGCTCGATTTGATAAATTACATTCAGATCCACCCTCCCTTGTGTTGCCTCTGTTTGTCACCCTTCCTTCTCGCCAACTCTTTGCCCACCTGCAACCAGAAACCTATTCCGTGCAGATAGGAGACCCAAAAGAGGTTAGTCTGTGGCAGGAACTCACATGGGGCAGGAACCTGGAAGCAGGAGTTGATGCAGAGACCATGGAGGGGTGCTGCTTAGTTGCTTACTCTCCCATGGCTTGCTCAGCCTGCTTTCTTATAGAACCCAGGATCATCAGCCGATGACAGCACTGCCCACATTGGGCTAGGCCCTCCCCACATCAATCATTAATTAAGAAAATGCCCTAAGTCTTGCAGAGGTCTGATTTTTTAAGATCTCTGACTATAGTCTCATCCACATCCTCTTGAGATTCACAGTAATGTCCTACCTATCATTCTATTTGATTCGGGGCTTCCCTTGGGCCTGCTTGTATGTTTCCCTTACAGATTGCTGGCCAGAATGGATACAGACTTCCTCCACATCTTGCAGAATCTTCAGTTAAAGTCGAGAAAGAAGGCTTTGCCCATCTTGGATTTCTGGTTGCTTTCTCCACCTGGACTCTGCTAAGGGAGGAAGCAAGGCGAGATCCAGACCCCCCACATAAGATTTTGCTTTCTTCTCCCCTTTGATGTCCTTTTCCTGACTCCAAGAAAACTCCTTCATCTTCTTGTGTGGCTAAGCTAAATGAGTTTTTCCCTTTATTTCCTCCCTCCCAGAAGCAGTGAGCACATTCTGGGTTGTTTATGGATAAACTTTATCTTCCTCCCTTATGTTTTGGCTCATGATAATTAAATCCACACTGTTGGGATTCAGAAAGTGCTGTCTTCCCTAGGTGCCACAACTCTCATTTCAGCAGTTGATGCTCAAGGCTTTCTGGCTCTGGTTTATGTCTGGCTTCTTCTTTGTAGCGAATGAAAGATGTCAGAGCTGTTGGAGTAGTGGGAGGAAACAGAATGGGAAAAGAAAATGAAGGCGGGGACGTTCTCCTTGATAATTCAAATATCCACCTTGCTAATCGTTTGTTGTTGTTTGTCTTTGTTTTACATTGGTGGTACTTTGCTGGGTGAAGAGAGACTTTCATGGACCTGATGGTTTTCAGTACAGTCATTGTAATGAGTTATTTCATGTTTCTTCAACTCATAGCAATACTTTTGAAAGTTGGACCTGTGAGCTAAACTGGAATGTACCAGGTTGTTTTTTTTTTCCTAATTTTCAGAAAAGGGAAATACAAATATCTCTAAATTTTTTTCTCCTGTACATTTTCTTAAAATCCATTATGTTTGTTGTATGTAATATCAAACCAAATAAACAAATGCTTATGAATTGAACCTGAAAGTTCAGAAGCAGCTGTCTAATTATGTAGATCATTCATCAACACATTATTATTACTGTATTCTACTTATGACTGTAAAACTATCATTACATTTTTCTACACCTTTAGAATATCATTTCACAGTCTATAAAGATCATTAAATCTAAAAATGCTCAGATAGCAAAACAATACAATTCTCAGTCTGTTATTCATGTCCAAGAAAATCTCTGCATGGGCACAATAGTCTGTGGATATCGCTGAATCCAAATGCAACCATAGGTGGCCTGGGCAAGCTATATGTATCAAATTCTGATGTTTCTCCACTGCTTCGAAAAGGTCTTGTTCACTGGTTATGTTTATAAAACATCCTCTCAGACAAAGGATGGAAGGAAGGATTTTCCAGCAGAGCCAATATTTGGAATGACTCACAATCAACCCAAGATACCCTGATACAACTCAAAAACAACACTGATAACAGTCTGTCAAAAATCTCAAAGGGTTTTGTTGATAAAAATCCATATTCATATATGGTTCCCAATTTTTAGCATTTTCAACTAAATTTAAAAGGTGTAGGATTTCGGTAAGACTTAATCATGTAAACTTAATTTACTCGTTTTGTTTCCTAAATGCCAAAGACACATTTTGTATTTGTAAATAAAATTTGAAGCAATGTTAAGTACTTTTTAATAGAACATTGGCTGCAAAATACTATAAAATGCAACCCCTTCAAACCAGGTTAGATGTGGTAGAAAGAATTTTTTATTAGTTGTAAAAATCATAATTGGCAAGATTAAAGAATGAAAGCGGGGAACAACTTTTTTCTTTTTCTAGCTATTGTTGTGTGCTATAAAAATGTCAATAAAACCTGCTGAGTCAGCTCGCTGTTACTTGTACGTGAATGATTCCAGGGCCGACCACTTTGTATTGGATAAACAATTCTTGAGAAATGGTAATTCTTCCTCTTTCTGCATTCATTAGATGACTGCAGTTCTTTTTATAGAGGCAGAACACCATGAGAACTCCCTTTCTGCATAAGCATGTCTGTTGGTATTATCATTGTTTAAGTCTTACATAAGTAGCCGTCTTATTGAGGTATCATGAGTATAGCTTCGTTATCATTTCTAGAAAACACAATTTCAGTGGACATCCTAGTCCTCTGGCTCTTAAGATCCAGCCATCTTCTGTGCTGCTTCCTGAGCCTTAAGTATATAGGGCTTGTGTGGTAGATGTATTCACTGGGGTTGGGTTCTTCAGGATCAGTTGCCCTCTTTATTAGGACCAGTTGTGGCTTTCTGTAATGGCCTCTGTTTTCTTTTAAGAGAAATTTATTTGATGAGACATGAGAGCTACACCCATCTATGGATATAAAGATAAGTATTTAGAATGCAGCTAGGAATTATGCTGGTCTACTAAAGAGATAGTAGGTTCTTCTCAAAGATCTAGGACCTCATCGGACCCAGATAGTTGGTACGTGTCCAGTACCAGGCATGATTTTGCCTCCTGTTGAGCAGACCTTAGGTACTGGTTACTGTTAAGAAGTACCAGTATTGGGGGCAGGTGAGATGGCTCAGCGGGTAAGAGCATTGACTGCTCTTCTGAAGGTCCTGAGTTCAAATCCCAGCAACCACATGGTGCTCACAACCATCTTTAATGGAATCTGAAGCTCTCTTCTGGTGTGTCTGAACACAGCTACAGTGTACTTACTTATAATAATAAATAAACAAAAATCTTAAAAAAAAAAGAAGTACCACAATTGTATCTTTAGGGATATATACCATTCAGGTCACTGTTGTGGTCCATAGGTATCACTGCTAGATAGAAGTATTGAGAGCTTTCTCTTCTTGGCATCTCCCGTGGCACCTTCTGGTACTCTAAAAGCTAGACTACAGGAAGAAGGAGGTTTTAAGGTTATATCTTGCTTAAGTTTCCAAGTCAGTTTCAGAAATGTGCTGTGTCTTCAGCAAAAGGGATTTATCTTCAACCTCTAAGAGGTAACCAAGGACGACAGCCATAGCCTATACTGTTTGCAGAGTCACCCAGACTAACCTGAACAACTCAAATGGAGGTTTCTCATGTCTTTGGGGTTTTTTGTTTGTTTTTGTTTTGGTTGTTGTTAGTCTATGGCTTTTATGAGGAGCACTGTCAGCTCAGGTGTCATAACGTCATTCAAGTTATACATACATCTGTACATGCATACACACACATATATATATGCAGATGTACATCTATATATCTATGTATATCACATATAATTGGGGTTTTTTTTGTATTTTGTAATTTTTTTTGAGACAGGGTTTCCATGTATAGCCCTGGCTGTCCTGGAACTCACTCTGTAGACCAGGCTGGCCTCGAACTCAGAAATCCACCTGCCTCTGCCTCCCAAGTGCTGGAATTAAAGGCATGTGCCACCACTGCCCAGTAGGTAAGTATAAATGACATGATTCCTCGAGTCTTTGTCATACATCTTTTGTGTTGTTTTATCTCCTCTCTCTCTCTCCCTCTCCTGTGATGAACTCCCTCCCTCTTCCCAGCTAAAGTTCTCCTCCCCATGTCTCCCATTTCCCCCTTCAGATCACCTGTATGCTGCTATTCCCCAATCTATCCGCAACCCCATTCCTTCTTACTTTCCTTATTTCTGTGGCTTCTCTAGGTTAATCATTCCCATCTGGAGATACTTATGAACCCCAGAGTAGAGACTATAGGTGACATTTGTCTTTCTGGGTCTGGATTCACTCACACAGTATGACCTTTTCAAGTTCCAGCCATTTATCAGAAAAATTCATGACTTAATATTTCTTCTTTTTTCTTTTTCTTTTTCTTTTTTTTTTTTACACTGTAGCTGTCTTCAGACACTCCAGAAGAGGGAGTTAGATCTCATTAAGGATGGTTGTGAGCCACCATGTGGTTGCTGGGATTTGAACTCAGGACCTTTGGAAGAGCAGTTGGGTACTCTTACCCACTGAGCCATCTCTCCAGTCCCTTAATATTTCTTTATAGATCCCATAGTGTATGTGTACCACATTTTCATTATCCATTCATTAGTGGAAGACATTTACAATGTTTCCATTTCCTAGCTATTGTGAATAGTTTAGCAATAAATTATTCCAAATGATTAAGTATTTGGAATCCTGTGAGCATATGCCACGGGTTAATGTAGCTGGCTCGTGTGGCAGATGTATTTTTAGTTTTGGGGGGATCATCCACAATGACTTTCAGAGTGGCTGGAACAGTTTGCAGTCCTACCAACAGTGAATTCGGGTTCCCTTTCTTGGTACTTTTTCTAGCATTTGCTGTCAGTTGTTTCATTGGCCTTAGCCATTCTGACTGGGGCGAGATGAAATCTTGAAGTTCTTAGCATGGCAGTCATTAACCCTGGTAAGGGATAAGACCTAGTAGGGTGGTCGCTGAATGAAGCCATTGATTTTATCACCATCCTGGGAAAACAAAGACAATACACTACTGTAATGTCAGAGGTGATGTTGCTGGACTGGGAAATCCTCTAGACCATGTGCAAATCTGACCCTTTAATCGCAACCTGAGGTAGATCCCGGCTCCCATGCATCATGTGCTGCACATGCGCTGCAGTCATGTGTCAGTGAATTTCACAGGAGCTGCCCATTTTGACTTATTGAACCTCCCTTCAGATGGACCTGTGTGTGCTTACTTGCTTCTTCCGGAGGAAGAATCTGCATGAACATGGAGGACTAGAGAGGTGAGATCTGGGCATTAGAGTCATGTGAGTGCCTTGGTACTTGCAAATTAGAAATCTTGAAATATTTAGGTTTTCCATATTATGATAAATATCTCAATCAGATCGAGATCCATACAAGGATCAAAACGCTTAAATATTTATACTAGTGAGCTTGGGCTGACATAATGATAACAACATTCACTGAGTTTTGGAGTCTATCTTTTCAAGATGAAGGTCTGCTAGAGTTTAGTTGTTGGTAAGGGCTTTCTTTGTTAGCTACTGACATATACTTTCTCTCTATAAAATGAGAGAGGGCAGAGATAAGGGAGGGAGAAAGGAAGAAATAGAAAAAGGGGGGAGGGGAGGGGGAGAGGAGAAGAGTGAGAGAGATTTTTATTCCTTCCTCAGCACAGGGCACTAGCTGTATTTGCTTAGGGATCCAGTTTTATGACTTTATTTAACCTTTATTACCTCCTAGCAGGTCCTATCTTCAGTTATAGTTGTATTTGGGGTTATAACTTCGATATAGGTTTTCATGGGGACACGAACATCCAATCCACAATAGTATTTGAAACTAAGAATGTGATGCGAAGGGAAAAAGAAGAGGAACAATAAAGAAGAGGGCTTAGTTAGTGGTGTCATAAATAGATGTCCATGTCCTTAGGATAATTAAGAACGTCACTGCCACTGAAGTGGATACCCTGCAATGAATGTTTTCAAAGGACACACATAACTTCACTTTTTGAGACATTTTGAAACACCAACCCAGAAATATTTTCATTAGCTTTCATCACCAGCATCCAATTTTGTTCCAACTCTGACATTTGAACAAAATGAGGTTGCTCACCCAAAATTGGCATCCGTCTCTACATCTGGTCATTCATCCTTCAAGGCATATGAATTTCCAGAAAACCACAGGGATTTGCCCCCTGAGAGAATTACATTTCCTCCTCCCCTTGTTTGCAAAACATTGTGAATGTACCCAATCCTAGACCCTTAAGACTGGAGCCTTTGGGTCCCTGTTCATTCAGAGATGATGCACCTAACCCTCAAGAGACTGGAGGCCCCAGGGAGTTTAGAGGTCAGGTAGGGTGGGAGGTGGGGGCATCCACGTGGAGATGGGGTGGGGTGGGGAGGAGATGTGGGATGTGGAGCAGTCAGAGGGTGAATGAGTGAGGCAGGGAATGGAATATGGAATGTAAAAAATAAATTAAAAATAAAGAAAATTAAAATAAAAAAGACTGGAGTCTTAAAATGGGAGAACAAATTTCTTGTTATTTTTTTAATCATAAATTAAAAAATATAATCAGCACAAAGGCACAACAAATTGTGGTGAGCCACGCCCATAATCTATCACATTTCTAGTTGAGGCTGGCCAGGGCTCCGTAAGGTAACCCCTATCTTCTCAGATACCTTCAGAGTATGTGAACGGGCGTTCAGGTCAAAAGTCTATTGTGCTAAATCAGTATCCACTGCAAGTAAGCAAGCTGAAGTGCCTTTTACTGCTCTCGGCCCCATGCAGAGCTGATAACGCCACTGAATAGGTTAGTGATACATTACCTCAGACAGTGGTAAGAGCGTAATGGGAGGCAACTTGTCCTTCCTGTAAAGACACTTTTCCCACGTCTTAGACTTCTTCAGATCCCTAGAAAATTCATTGTGATGTCAGGAGCCTAGCTGATCCCGGAGTTAAGCCTTCAATTTGTGGTACATGTGTGTGCTTCCTTGGGCCTCTCCTACTTTTTGCTTCCTACATACAATGAAAAAAAATTGATTATTGTTGTCAGTGTAGTAGACCTTGGGATCTTGGATACAGTGTACTGACCAAAGTCCTGTGGAACAGTTGTGACAGAGAGGCAGAAAATTATATTTCTGGATGGAAATAAATTGGCTTGGATGATGTGATCAGTTTGTGTATGCGTGGCCCAGGGAGTGAAACTATTTGGGGGTGTGACCTTGTTGGAGTAGGTGTGGCCTTGTTGGGCATGGGCTTTAAGACCCTCATTTTAGTTGCCTGGAAGTCAGTTTTCTCCTAGTAGCCTTCAGATGATGATGTAGAACTCCCAGCTCCTGCACCATGCCTGGATGCTGCCATGTTCCCACCTTGATGATACTAGGCTGAACCTCTGAACCTGTAAGCCAGCCCCAATTAAATGTTTTCCTTATAACAGTTGCCTTGGTCATGGTGTCTGTTCACAGCAATAAAACCCTAAGATGATTTTTGCCTGATTCATGAACAAACTTGAGTCACTCTGCAAGAACTGCATGCTGGTGGGGTTGTTAATAAGAATTTGAAATGAACCTCAAAGCCTTTGGTAGAGAGCTACAGACACAAACACGTAGAGCTAAGCAAATGCAGGCTACAGAAAGGAGTTAGTTGATAATTGAAAGAAGTCTCTCCTGAGTTCAGTGACTGATTTGGCTGACTTTGTAAGAGACAGAAGAAGATGGGTCTGGCCCTTATACAACAGAATAAGGAAACAGTCCAGACAGCAAAGCACTTAAAGGTTTTAAGTGGCAGAGTTATAATGATGAGAGCTGCATTTTATGAGGATTAATCTGGCAGCAAAAAGCAATGTCCCAGCCAGGAAGAAACAATGAGGATCTGAAGTTGAGTAACAAAAGTGAAAAAAAGGAGAAAAAGGAGGCAGTGAAGAAATGTCTTGATGTGGAGCCAGTAAGAGACAAAGCCAAGAATGTCTCCAGGCCTACTGGGCTTTTAAAATAAACAAGAACCACAATGCAGTCGGGAAGTGATTTGATACTAGGTGAGTGGATTAGCTGGGTCTTCACAATGCTTTGACACAAGACATGCCATAAACAAGCAAAAGGGGAGAGATATCTTGGAACATGATTTTGGGACTTTGCACACACGTACTTGGGTAGCACATCACGCCAGAAGTGTGTGGAGAAGAACCATTCACCTCAGGGGCGACATGAAGTTGAATGATAGCAAGAGACTGAGGGGCAGCTCTAACCTTCAAAGGCAATGCTTTCCCCTGAGCCACGTCTTCCAGCTGGGTCCCCACATCCTGAAGTTTCTACCATCTCCTGAGATGGTGCCACTCTCTGAGACCACATGTTCAGCAGATGTGAGAAATATTTACTATTCAAATATATAATATAGGACTAATGTATAAGATAAAACTGAAAAGAAAACACATTATATAATATACATGATATAAATCTAACTAGAGTTAATACTATTAGATCTTGAAGGCAGAGGACATGGTTGCTGTCATTCATACTATGAAAAGCTCCAGTGCTTTTAGTAAAACAAGCCCTCCACAGTGGCCTTTATTGAAAAATGTATTATATGCTTGGTCTTGTGGAATTTACATAATCACCCTAAGGGAGGTATAATTAATTTATACTTTCATATTAATTACCTTTCACATTTCCATCAACGTCATGCATACATAAAATAGAAAACACTATAATGAATATACCACACACATATCCATCTGTTCAGCATGGCAAAGAGAACTTTATAATATCTGTCTTAGCCTGTGTTGGCTTCAGTATTCAAAAATACTATAAACTGGGTGGCCTATAAAGAACAGACACCTGTTTCTTACCAGTCTAGAGGCTGGGAAGTTCAAAATAAAGATATTGGCTTCTTCGTGCTTGGTAAAGACCCACTTCCTGGTTCATAAATAACTGTCTGTCCACCATAACTTGCTTGATGGGGAAAGATGAGGGGTTTCCTTATGGAGCTTGATCCTATTCATAACAGGACTTAGTGACTCGTAAAGGATCTGCCTGCTTAGTTTCCCAGCTTCTAATACTACTGCCTCAGGGTTCAAATCCTGACATATACATTTCAAAGTAGCACAAATATTCAATCCATGGTGCCATCATCATACACATCTTATATAGGAGAGACCTGAAACTGAGAGTAAATAGCTTAGTCAAGGTTACAGAGCTAATATAGGTCACAATCATTATTTGAATAAAAGCCTGTCTCCTTTTGGTGTCCGAGTTCTCAAGCATACCTGGCTTGTGATGAGTGGATTATCATTGCATGTGTATGATTGTGTGCATTTGTGTGTATGTGTGCGTGTAGACCAGAGATCAATCTCAGGAGGTGTCTACCTTGTTTTCTCAAGGAGGTGTCTACCTTGTTTTATGAGACTGGGTCTGTGGCTTGTTTAATTTGACCAGAATGGCTGATCACTGAGCCTAGGCACCCACTTGTCTCTGCTTTCTCAGGGTTGGGATAACAGGCATTTCTTCCACCATACTTAGATTTTGTAGAAGCTCCGGGGATCCAAACACAGGTCTTCAGGCTAATGTGGCAAGAACCTTACCACCTGAGCTATGTCTCTAGCCTGCAAAGGACATCCAAGGGGCTACACCTAGGAGGTAAATGGAGCTGTAATGTTTAAGGAGAGAATTGAGAACTGGATATACCAAGATGGAAATGGCATGTATTAAAGTAGTGCTTGAAGGGATGGGAGTGAAATGAATAGGGAGTATGAGTGCCCCAAGGACACAGATTTGGCTCAAGCCCCGAATCTTCCTGGAGAGAGAACAAAATAAGGAGACTATTTAAAACCCCTGCCTGCTCAGAGACTTAAGAACTCTTTTTTGGCTGCCCTAATGTTTCTTTTCTGGTTTCTGGAAAAAAAAGGCAGAGCTGTCTACAATCCACTTAGTGGGCTTCCCCCCCACCCCACCTTCTACATCTTTGGTATAGGACAAGTCAAAGAAGCCATGATATTTCATACTTCATTTAAACTGTAAGGTTGGGGATGCCATTTTTTTCCCTATAAGACAAAACCCCAGATGCATCTCTGACTTTCTCATATTTGTGCCTAATAACATTTTCTATCAGAGGCTGGACTGTTCTACATGTTGCACGGACCATTAGGGTCTAATAGTGCTGACTCGGGTTTTATCAAATGTGCAATCATTAGCCACACTGGTCCCCATGGAAACGCTTTTTGGCATCATTGCCTGATCAGAAATTTGACTTGTCTCGGAAGAGATCTAAACTATTCCAGAAAGACTTATAAATGTGCGGCACATTTCCAGATTCCTTTAGGCCAGTGAAGTTCACAGGCTGTTAGAGGAAGCTCCCAGTTTATATCAAGCTTTTATTTGAGAACGCCTCCAGCAACATAAAACTTTAAGAAGTGAGTTTCTGATCCTTGGTAATAGCATAAAAAATTCAAGGTACAACTCACCCTTTGGGGGTTTCCTTAGGCATTTCCCCATATTTTGTGAGCATCCGAGTTGGTTTCCCCACACTTGCTTGGTGTTAGCTGTATCACACTTATAACGTAGTAGTCTCATCTACATCAATCTTTTGGCATCGGCTGTGATACTCTGAGTACGGATTGCTTAAATATTGACAGCGTCTCTTTGGTAAGTGATTGCTCAGCCTTATCACCGGGATGAATTTAGACATCCCATGAATATAGACATATTGATACAAGGCATTTTAATAATGTATGTTCTCCCCTCACATTACTACTCTAAGATGCCTTCTACAAAACAAAACCAAAAACCTTCAGTGTCTTCCACTCTACCGGCTGTTGAGTAGTGAAAACAGAGAGCCTGGGGGATATATAGTAGTGTTATGAGTACGAGAGACTTCACCGGGTTACTGAGGACTAGACCTTATCACTGAATAACTTCTGTAACTGTGGGGTTAAAGGACAAGCTGAGAAAAAATCCTTAGGGAGTTATTAGATTAAGCCAAACTGCAGTTAGTAGAAACTTGTTTCTCTTTTATTATAATATTTCCATCATATTCTGTTAACTTATCCTAATAATTGGCTTATAATAGATTAATTTAACCTAGTGCTTATTTTACGAGTCTTTAAATAAGTACCATGATTTTTGAATCATCAACACTTTAGACTAATCTTGAATTGTTCAGACATCTCTCTTTACCTATGTATAGATGTTTTCAAATCTGTACTATAATATTTGTGTGTAAAAATTGCTGATCCAGTACACTATTTATCAGCCTACCAGAAGACAGAATACTGAAAACACATTATTCCAGGATGTCTGTCTGATTCAGAATATTCCCTCCAAACAGATGTAAGCTCATTATATCATAAAATTTAATTTGGAGATGAGGTCATATAGACAGGAAATGATGTTTTCAGTCTATAAATAAGGATACTGGAGCTGGTTTGAATCGAGACCAGAAAGTACTACTGACTAAAGCGGGACTTTCTTTGACTACCCCTGATGTTCTTTACAAAAGGGAAAATTACACTTTGACTTATTCTTGTCATTTACAAGTGATGTTTTATAGCTTGTTCCAATCTACCCTCTCGGGTGGTAGGAGTATGAATATGGTCCAAAACGTGCAAAGGGGATGTGACAATTTTAAAATGAATTCGACATTAATGAAAACATATTTTGAAGGTTGCAATATGCCGGTATTGAACAGGAGATTAAAAAAAAAAACAAAATCAAAAACAATGTGTAAGGTCAAAGAATTTACAACAATGTCATAAACAAGGGCCAGGAAAACAACGAAACAAATACTACTCCAAGAACTGTTCTATGAAACTTCAGTATGGCAGAGGGTGTTTTTAGTCTCTGGATTCCCTTGGTGCCTTAAAGGGACCTCATAGTGGATACTTTGTGTCTCTAGCTGTCGTTTAGTTACAGCTAGGAAAAGACAGCCGATATGTACCTAACACAGGATCTGGGGTTTTCACATCTCTATCAAGATTCCATCAGTGAAGTCACATGGTTATGTGAGATGTCTGACTTGACAGCAACCTTAGTACTAGGGCACAAACAACATTGGTATTACTCTCACTTTCACCCCAAAGACTCTGCTGACTGAGCCTGTGCCAGAATACATCCAGAACCCAGTAGACTATGCATACTGCATCAGGGTGCAGTCATTTTTTCCCCCTACCACATTCTGAAGTTCCACCTATCTTCGGATGCTCTGGAAGGCAGCCAATGAGGGTATAAAGCTTCACAGATTCATTCGCATCTCTCCAAGAAACCACACCCAACACAAGGCCCTCTTTGTGCCTTAGGAAACAGTGGTGCCACAGTATTACCGTTTTATGCTGCCTGACTCTCTTTGGGTTTTGATTTTTCTTTTTTTAAAAAAAGAAAATATGGGGGGTATCTTTATGTCTCTTTTACTGTTCCAAGCTGCTGGACCCAAATGATCTTCCTGCCTCAGCCTCCTGAGTGGCTGGGATTACAGGCAAGCGCCACCGCAGCCAGCTTGAAGATCCCCATCTGGAAAAATACCTAGTGACTTGGGCAGTGAGAGCCTCCACCAGAGAGAGGGAGCGGAAAGGAGAGCAAAGTCCAAGGGTGAGACCCGCAGGTGCGAGCAGGCGCAGAGCCGCGATCTCAGGCCCGCGCAGGCGCCCAGCACCACCGGCGCACCTGGAGGAGGAGCCAAGGCCGGGACCCGCCCACGCCCGCGGCCGCCGAAGCCCCCTCCCCGCCCTTCCCATTGCGCCGCACGCGCGCGCGCAGGTGCGTGAGGCCGCGCCCGCCGGGGACCCTGCAGACGCGGGCCCGCCATGGAGCACATCCGCACGCCCAAGGTTGGTGGCCCGGGCGGAGGAGGCAGAGAAGGAGGAGGGATGCTAAGCGCACGGGGCTGCCCGGCCGGGAGCTGGACCGCGAACGAGGGAGGAGCTGGCGGCGCCCTAGCATCTCCCAGAGCACTGCGAGGCCGGTCTTTCTCTTGCTAGCTCACAGGCCTAGCTGGCGCTAATCTCTTGTCCTTGGGGGTGAGGTGGTGCGCAGTGGACGCAGGGGTGGGCAGGAGGGAATGGACCCCATTTGTCTGTTGAGTAACAGGGTGCTGATAAACGGTTTTTCTTTAAATATTTTCATTTAAAGAAGGTGCTGGTAGCTCTGAGCAGTTGAAAAGGAAGCAAGCTCTTGAATAGCAGGTGCAAAGAAAGTGCGTTATAGACAGATGGTTTGAATGAACTTGGAAGCTTGTTGAAGCTAAGGATTGGACTCACCCGAAGCATCCTTTCCCATTTTGGAGCTGCTAGGGACCTGCAGCTGAGCCTAGGATACATATTTGCCATGACTGAATGATGGCGTATTCTTCTCTTTCCCGTTTGTTTGGCCCCTTGGGAAGAAGATGCTGCGTATAGATTTCACCCGTGAGTGTGTGTTAAAACACACCGGCGTTTGCCGCTCAACAGAAATGATTATTTCCAGATTATACAGTTAATTAAGACTGGAAGCCTTAGCCATAGTACCAAACCTTGCCACTCTTTGTTGCAATATAATTTAGAATTAAAATAATGATAGAGATTCTTGTCTGATTTTAAAAACCTCTGGGAAGGAAGACCTTTTTAAAAATCCCGTTGTTTCTCTCTTAGTTACCACCACACAGTCTTTTCAGAATCATCTTATATTTAAAATCTAGGTCCCAGACAGACTTGGACTAAAATTATATCCGAGTGCACAGAAGTCATGTGATCCCAGGGCTATTATCATTTCATGGGAACGTATATTTAATTACTTTGCTCCTTATCCAGCAAGAATTTATCCCTACATTCAGAGATGGTTGCCCATACCTCTTAGTAAAAGCCTCATTAATATTGTGTTCATGGAAGAATTAGTCTTCTAGCCTGCTGGAGACCGTCAGTTCCAGCGGTGAGTTTCAGTTGTGTTGACGTTGCCCCATGGAATGAAACTGTTACTTTACAATCAGGAAGTTGTAAACTTAGGAGACAGTGCCATAAACCACAAGATCCGTGGCTCAGGGCTCTCAGGTCTTAAGTGGTACTAAATAATTTATTCAAGAGTGATGAGTTTAACCCATGATTCTCTTTGTCTTTTGCCAAGGGCATTCCTCTTTCATGATGAAGGGGCCCTTTGTACAGGTGGTGTCTTATGTGGATGTCGGCAGCGGGGATGAGAGGGTATTTATCCTGGCACTGGATGGCATTGTCTTATTTGGTGTCAACTTGGGAGAGCGATATCACTTTCTGGACTTTACTCTGTTTCACCTCAGACAAAGCCATATCTCTATATTTTTTTGTTTTGTTTTGAGGCAGGGTTTCTCTGTATAGCCCTGGCTGTCCTGGAACTCACTCTGTAGACCAGGCTGGCCTCGAACTCAGAAATCCGCCTGCCTCTGCCTCCCAAGTGCTGGCATTAAAGGTGTGTGCCACCACTGCCCGGCAAAGCCATATATTTAAACCTGAATAACAGGAAGTATTTTTTTAAAATTGGTTTTCATCAATACCCTCTAGGCCATGTAGACATTTGTGTGTCTGGAAATGGGAAGACAATGGGTGGTTGGGATGGAGAGAGAAGTCACTGAAGTGTCTTTGAATTACATGGCCGTTAGCATTAGAATAATAAACAGTAACAACAAAACGTTGAGGTTACACATATTAGGCGGATGAGATTTGTTTATCTGTTTCATTCCACAAGCATTTAAGGGTCGTGTTCTGTGCAGTTTGTGAGATGCTTGGAGTACCACACATGCAGGAACTCATAGTCTGGATGGGGGTGCCAGTTGTGACATGGGATTATACAACTGAGACAGACATGAACAAGGTACAGTGGATATAAAGAGAGGAATTGATAGTGGGATAGTCATTACATGGCCCTGTGTATCTCTCTACCCACTGTGTCATGTGTGTATTTCCATGGGAAAATGAGAAAAGTCTTAGCATAGTTGACTGTTACCACTAAAGGAGTTGATGCTCAAGAGCACTTGAGACAGCTGTCACGTAATTCTGCAAATATCCATTAGAATAAATAGTTGCAACCTCAAAGAATCTGAAAACCGCAAGATTGGGCTGAAAATGAAATCCGTTGAGGCAAAATAACTTCCTTTTATCCTATGTTTTTAAGTCTTAAACTAATTTTTGCCATTCAGGAAGGTCCAGCCCAGAGCCATGGGCATGTGTGACTAAGGGTGGCTGTAAATGCAGCCCAACACAAAACAGTAAACTTAAAACAGTCTATGAGATCAAGCAAACACAGCTCGACCACAGGGTACCAGACTGCCCACACTGTCCATGATAACGTCATCTAGCTACATCAAAAGGTTGAATACGCTGGGCTTGGAAGATGGCTCCAGAGGATAAAGTGTTTGTTGCACAAGTATGAAGATGGGAGTTTGGATTCCCAGCGACCGCGTTGAAAGTTGGGCATGATGGCACACACCTGAATCCCCAGCACTGAGGGGTGGGTGGAAACAGGAGGATTGCCATTGCTCACTGGGCAGCCAGTCTAGTCAAGACAGTAAGCTCCAGGTTCAGTGAGAGACCCTGTCTCAAAAATTAGGTGGAGGGGCAGAGCAGTTTAAGGGGACATCCAGTGTTGAGCTCCAGCATCTAGGAGTGCATACAGTATACGCACGGTTTTTCAAACATTATTGGCTGTGTGCAAAGCGTACAGCTACCTGCAGAACATACATTGTCAACTGTGCAGTTGTTAGTGGTCATATTCATACGTACACTCCATGCTCAGTTTTATTCTCAGGGGAGCTGAGTGGGAAGTTTCCTTTTCTTTCTTGATTTCATAGTTTTATGTCTTAGGTTTGTATATGCAAAGTTTGCTTAACAGATCCACCGTTCGTTTGATGTACTATTTATCAGGATAGAAATGGGTTTGTTTGGAGGAAAATAAATGTATACATGTATGAGGTACTGTTGCTTTTACATTGACAGTATAAGTTATTGTAATAGCTGTCACAGCCTGTGTTCTGGAGTGCAGTTTAAGAAGATACATACATATGAATAATTAGGGCCCCGTACATAATATTTTCCCTCTGTGAGTGCCTGCATGTACACTTTACTGACGCTTTTCATAGAGCATATGTTAAATAGAATGTGTTTCAACCAGTGATCCCATGCAAGGAGAGAATACTCCAAGGACGAGATGTCTTGGATGGAAGTGAGGCCGTTCAGGATTTTCCCTTCACAGTGGAAATTAGGGTTTCTGCTTTGCTGTTGATCTTCTTTTCTGGCTGGTAACCCAGAAAACTCACCGGTGAGAAAATTTAGTCCCATTCGAAACTTAGCAAGTATTTGAGCTCAAGTATTACTTAGATCAAAAGGCTTCTGAGTTCCTTGAAACAGCTTGAAGTGTTGGTAGAATTTCACTTGTTTGTTTGGGGTTTGGCTGAGGATAATCTTCTGAAAGGCATTTCCTCCACATTTGTAAATTTGTTATTAATGGAATATGTGATCATCTCTAATGCAGACCTTCAAGTGTTTACTTTAAGTGTAACTCCCGCTCCTTAGCCTGAGCCCTTACTGCAGAGTCTCCTCATTTTCTGTTTTCTTCTTTCCTGGGTAATTCTATTATGACATATGGTCACACTTTACTTGCGTTAATTCTCTTAGAGCAGCAACCAAATACCTGGCAAAAGCAACTTAAGGCGGGAAGGGTTTATTGGCTCACAGTTTAAGGGCTTACAGTCCATCATGGAGGAGGGGCCATGATGGTGGAAAGGCTTGGTTTTTGGTGCGCCCCAGAAGGCAGAGAAAGGGAAATGTTATTGCTTAGTGACTAACCTTCTTTTCCCTTTTCTATCAGTCTGGAACCTCACCCTTGGGGTCCCACATTCAGTGTGAGTTTTTCCTCTTTGGTTAAACCTCCTCATGGACACACCCTGAACTGTGCCTTCTTAATGTCCTAGATTGTTTTGTTTTTGTTTTGTTTTTAAATCCAATTAGTTGAAGTCAACCATCCTACTTAACTCTGCCAGTGTTTTTTTTTTTTTTTTGAGCAAATTTTCTCTGAACCTAGTAGATACAAAACAAGAATCCCCAGGGGATTCTGGGGCTTTGTTCGGCTGGCTTGTCCCACTTACCCGGCTTTATTCAGTGACCATTTCCTGACCAGGGCCATGGCCTTGATAGGCTTATCAAGTGTGCCAGGTTCTCTTGTGTCCCAGGATTTGTGCAGTCATCCCATCTCAGGAAGAGTGGGGGAACTGCACACTCTAATTTATTTTCTTTGCCAGGCTAGGTTTCTTTCTCACAGTCCCAGTTCCCAATTACATGTGATCTCAGAGAGGCTGTCACCCATGTCCTTTGTCTGAATTAGACCTGCCTGTTGTAGTTTTTAATGGAGCCATTTTGTTGTTCTTTTATGTTCCTCGCTGTGATTACTGCATTCATTTGAATGGTAGTTGTTGAATGCTAAGCTTCCTGTCTTAACTGGGAGTCTCAGAAGAAGGTGGATGTAATCACTCCTGCATTCATGGCACCTCAACAGTGCTTGCTACCAAGCAAGCATGCACTAAATAAATAATAATTGCAAGAATGAATAGTATTCTTTATTTTAGTACTTCATATTTTAGACTAGGCATTAGGAATTCAGGTTTCATACGCATTGTACCTAATAGCTTGATTGTATTGTGAGTCCTCTTAAATTATATATATATATATAAAAATGTGTATATATATATATACATACACACACATACACAGACACACGTATATATATAGTGATTATATATTTATATTCATCATAGTGATTTCATTTACATTTAATATGATAAAATGTAAATAACAAAGCCACTTATATCAAATATGCAATCTAGTGGTTTTAGTGTGTGTTGAGCGTTGTGCAAGTATTGTCCTTATCCAGTTTATGAACACGTTCATTATGCCCAGAGAAATCATTAGTGAGCTTTGGTTTATAAAGTCGTAACTGGATTCAGACTGCTGCTTAATCCTGCTTTGGATCCTTATACCCTTCTCATCCTCTCGGTTTGGTACCATGCACTGTATTTTAGGTCTGGTTCTGTTACCTTCTTCCTCATCATGATAATCTAGGGTGTGTGCGTTCTTAGCGGCTGATGCCATTTGCCCCGATTCTGAGAGCCTTGACCGTGGTAACTTCACCAGGTCTCTCACTTAGCCCATCCCCCACCACTCCTCCGAATAGTTCATCCGAGAAGGGAGGGAAGTACAGCTTTTGGAAATGACTTGAGTGAATCCTGATGTCCCTGATGATTGATGGTTTCCTTTTTTAGGCTGAAACAAAGTTCCATTAAGTAACTAATTTTAGAATCTTGCCTAGAATGAATGTCAAACTGACCAATTTGACTGTCTTTTCCATTTGGGAATAGTAATCTCATCTGTGCTCTCTCTCTTTGACATTAAGACTTGAGGTTTTTCTTTCTCTCCGCCAGTCATTATCGTTATACCACTGGCCTCAGGGCCTTTCTCTTTTATTTAGCAAAATCTGCAGATGATAAAAGTAACAGGGAGTGCATGCATGTTTGTGCACCCTACCCACATCTGAACATTTTTATTACCCCCATAGAAATCCCATACTCATTAGTGGTGACAGCCCAGTTCTCTTTCTCCTACCTCTACTGACCAATAATATATCGTTTATCTGTACTATATTATCTTCCTGAAAATCTCATATGAATTGAACCATAAAATATGTGGCTCTTTTTGGCCTTTTAAACTTGATTTCTAGATTTGCCCAGGTTGTAGTGTTACTCTACTATAGTGTTTGTTGGCATATATTGATAGCTCCGCCCTACAATTACCTGGCAACAGCCAGATGCGCCTGACTCACTATAAAAGGGGGCATTTGCTCTCTCATCTTGCTTCTGCTCCCTTGCCCTCTCTCCATGCTATGACTGGCCTCTTCCCTCCCTCCCTCCCTCCCCCTTGCCCCCTTCTCTCAACTCCCCTCCCCATGTCATGAATAAACTCTATTCTATTTTATTCTGCTAGTACCTCATGGGGGAAGAGATGGCTCAGTGTGGGCCTGCAGAGGCGCCCCCCTTCCCCCACACCCTACCTCACCTCCACCAAACATAACTCTCGTCTCTTAACTTTTTATAAAACACAACAGGGTTACTCTGACTGTTGCTAACAAATTCTACTGTGAGCTTATATGTATGGATTTTGAATGTGGACCCATGTTTCAGTTTTCTTAACAATGTCTTGTTTTTTAGACTAGAACTGCCAAATTATGAGAGAGTTTTCTTAGCGTGTTAAGGACTTTTCTAAATTGCCCAAAGACGCTATACCATGTCTCAGGCAGTGGCTACTGTCGCAGGTTTGGATTGATTGATTGTTTCTTCACCAACTCTTGCTAACTATATTTTTTCTTAGTCTCCTGCATTGGTTAATGCAACAGTAGCTGAGGATGAGTTGCTGTGCTCAGAGTTAGGAGGGTTTGGTCCGTGATTGCTTGGCCGAGTTCAGTTGGGTTGAACATGGTGAGAATAGACAAGTGTGATAGAGGAGGGTCCTCATGGTGGACAGGAGACTGTAAAGAAGAGACTAAACGGGTATAATCTTCAGACCCATGTCCCCAGTGATCCACTTCTAATCCACCAGCTCTTCACATAGTGCTGTTAGCAGGAGACAGTGTTCCACACATGAGCCTGTCTGTGGTATTTCACATTTAAGTGGTGACCCCATCCTGGTTGGTGTGAAATAGTTTCTCTCTCTGTTTTCCATTTGGATCCCCTAATGACAGAAGGCCTTAAGTGTCTTCTCATGCCCTTATTAACCATTTGGGTATTTTCTTTGGATAACTTTATTTAAATCCTTTGCTTATTTTGAACTTGAGTTTTAATTTTTTTCCGGATCTGTTAAAGAAATGATTTTTAAAAGTTAGGACTGCATGTTCATAGTATGTACTAGTAGAGATCACTATTGCGCTTCCGTGGACACATGCCCTGCTGTGGTCATGTCCACTCTCCTATGCGCCCTCTCCTTTAATATTTTAATTGTTGAATTGTGAGAGTCCTTCTGGATGTAATTTTCTAGCCAGATATCTGAGTTGTCAGTGTTTTCTCTGCTACTCTGGAGGCTTCCCTTTCACTGTTTTGATAGAGTTTTTGGTTTTCATTTTTTTTGGCTTTGAGACAATATCGTATTTCTCAGGCTGGCTCTGTCTTTTGATCTTGCTCTGTAGCCAAGTCCAGGATGACCTTAAACATCTGATCTTACCTTCATCCATCCTGAGATGATGGGCCTGAGCTGCCATGTCTGGTGCGAGCGATGCTGCTCAGTGGGGAAACAACTCAGGGTTCTCGCATTACCAGGCAATGCAAGCCAAGTCAGGGCAGTGCAGTGGCAGTCTCCCACCCCGAGCTGCATCCTTGAGCCTTTGTTAAGTGTCTTTGACACACAGAGCTTTAAGTTTATCGACCCACGTGCTCGTGGCTTGTTTGTCTGCAGCGTGGGAAGGCAGTCATGGTGTTGCTGTCATGTGTTTCTGAGAATCAAGGTAATGTAGACGTTTAGTTGGAAAAGCAGAAGAAAACCAAAATGATGTAATCTCAACACCAGAAAAGGCCGCTTCTCTGCAGTACCTTTCTCTGCAGTACCTTTCTCTGCAGTACCTTTCTCTGCAGTACCTTTCTCTGCAGTACCTACGGAGACCAGCCTTTTTCTTTGCGTATAAATAGAAATGAAATTTAAAACAAAATTGGGTTCACCATGTTCTCTCTCTTTGCGTGTTCTTTTTTATTGAATTTTCTTCTGAAAAAAAATGACTTAATAATCTTGCAGACTATAATTATAGTCTGTGGTTTAACTACAAGTTATTTAGGGAGATGGGTCTTGTGGGTCATTTATATTTTCATACTTTGGTTCTGCAGGATCTGAAGGATATTGTATAATGAACAGCTTACATTTTCTCTCCTCTCCCCCTCCCCCCCAGGCATATCAATCTAAGTAGCATGGAATGACTTCATTTTTTCCCCCACAATAATAAATCTACTGTTTTCTTTGGAGGCAAGGACTCTTCAGGTTTATTGGAAGCCTGCTTACATGTCTTGATGTTTTTATAAATCCTGAGCACACTGCTCTGTATTGTCCCCTGGACACTGTGAGGGGGCAGGCAGGGGAGCCGTGTGTGCAGTGACCAATAGCATCTTCTGTTTCTCACTCAGATGCCTTGTGTCTATAGGGATTCTGGGAGGTTGCTTGCTATGTGGTAAGCAGTCAAGTTCTCAGGTACTTCATCATCCTTAGGATAAACATTTAATATTTATTTGATATTTAGCTTATACCCATTTTACCACTAATAAATAACCACAATAAACATCTGTGTATTTAAATCATTGTGCAGAGGTCTGTGTTGCTACCTTCTATTCTTTGGTCCCATTTCAACTGTTTCTTCATATTGCAGTTTGATTTTCCCCAAAAGAACCGGCTGCAGCATTGTATGTCCTGATGTTTGCCTGATGTTTGTGACGGCTTCAGAGGAGAGGAGATACTCCATGTGGTCTCTCACACTTCAGAGGCAAGGTGGGGACATTTGTGGGGATGAACCCGTCCATTTTAAAGCAGTTGATTTTCTTTAGTTTTCAGGAAGCTAAGTCCTCACAGAAGTTGTGTTAGGCATTCCTCAGAGTCATCTGTACTTAGAGCTAGAGGGATGGATGGCTCATTGGGTGCGTGGTTGTTCCCTCAAGCGTGAGGACCCGGATTCCATTCCAAGCTCCCATGTGAAAAATGGGCTGGCTGCAAGCAGGGCATCGTGATGCGGCAGGGACATGCTGGCCATCAGTAGGATCTTCAAGCTCAAGTTCCCGGTTCAGTGATAGACCCGTCACAGGAGAATAAGGCAGAGAGTGATAGAGGAGCAGGGCAGGCCATCTGATGTCCTCATCTGACACACACACACACACACACACACACACACACACACACACACACACACACAGACACATGCACACACTCACATATATACATACATACACACACTCACAGACACATTCATACATAGACATACACACATGCTCAAACACACAGTGCACACATACACACAGATACACACATGGTCAAACACACGTGCTCACATACTTATAGACACACACACATTCACACAGACACATATACAGACACACACACGTTCATGCATGCTCTCTCCCCCTCTCTCACACAAGCACACACACACTCATATATATACATACAGACACACACACACAGACACACACACTCATACATAGACATACACACACATGGTCAAATACACATGCTCACATACTTACACAGACACAAACACATTCACACAGACACACATGCTCATACATGCTCACAGACAGACAGACACACACACACTCACACTCACAGAGGCATCCATGCTTTCTGAAATCCTCCCTTTTAATAGGTTTAGCCATACTTGGATGATGTCTTGCTGTCCCGAGTCAGCCTTTGATATTGAGGGCACACAGTCTGTCATAGAAGTAAAGAATTCTTCATTCCTGAGTTGTGATTTTTACTCATTCATATAGTATAGAATGCATCTAGCTGCCAGTATCTTTTTATGTAGCTGGGTGAAGACTGTGAATGTGTTGGCATGTGTGTGCATGTTGTGGGAGAAAATGAGAAAAAATGGAGAACTCTTGAGAAGACATGGCTGGGAGTCCGGGTTCTTCTTCATACATGACAGTAACAAGTCTTCCAGGTAAAATGACCTTTGTACAGAAATACAATTTTAAAACAGTTTTAACCCCACAGATGTTCTAAAGTGAACCCCTATATCCCTTCAGCAGTTATTTCCCCTTTGTATCTTTCTGTATTGTAGACACCCACTAACTTGCTTTTCTGTCTTAACAATTTGCCTTTTTCTGGGTATTTTATATAAATTCCATTATGTGATTCATTGTGCCTAACAACTTCTTTCAGTTAGTGTGATGTTTTAAGGTTCATATAATTTTTGGCACGTTACTAAATAATACTCTTGTTTGTTTTGAGACAGGGTTTCTGTAGCTCATACTGGTGCAGAGCCCCTGGGGCCCCTCTGCTGCCGACTTCTCAGTACTGGGGTTACAGACACACCCTGCCATACACCGTTTACCTGGGTCCAGCGCTGGAGCTCAAGCCTGCATCCTGAGCTCCGTCCTAGCCGTTGCTGGCTGATAGTCTGTGGTGGATATAGTCAAGGTGGTTTACCCACTTACTAGTTGATGGGTACTTGGGTTACCCCTAAATATTTATGAGTAGTGCTCCCGCAAACATTTATGTACAGGTGTTTTGGGGAACCCATGTTTCCCAGTTCTCTTGGGTGTATAATCAGGGCTCTCTTGATTCCTACGTTTTCCAGCGATATTGCATCATTTGATATGTCGAGCAAAGATGAGCGATGGCCGTTCCAGTGCTCCAGCTCCTCACCTGCACTCTCTAGCTTCAGGATAAAACTTACTCTGTGAAGGGTAGGCAGTAGTCCCTACCGGGGGTGGTTCCCCCCACCGACAGACAGACAAGCTTCTTGACTACTTTTCTTGTGCGTGTTGATTATGTCTTATTTAGAGACATGTTTTAAAGCCATTTGCTTGTTTCCTGCCAGGTTGTCTGCCTTTCATTTTTGAGCCACGAGTGTTCTTCATAGATTGTGTTCATGAGCACCTATATGCCTTGTGATCATTCCATGGGATGTCGCTTGTCTTTCTTGGTAAAGTTTTTAGTTGGTGGGAGTCCAGGGTCATCTGTTTTCTTAGTGCCTTCCTTGGGGCCTCATTCTTTACAGACCATTACCTAACCTAAGCTCACAGAAACTCAACATGTGTAGGTTTTTGATCCCCTCAGTGTGTGTTGAATAGAGGGGCTATGGTCCTTCAGCTTGTGGAATACCAGTTGCTCCAGGACTGTTTCTTGAAAAGACCCCACTTGACCTGTCTACTTGTCTTGGCATACGTGCTGAGAATCAATTCAGCACAGATGTTTGGGCTGACTTTATTCTGTCCCTTTAATCTTTTTTGTTTGTTTGTTTGTTTGTTTGTTTTTTTCGAGACAGGGTTTCTCTGTATAGCCCTGGCTGTCCTGGAACTCACTTTTGTAGACAAGACTGGCCTCGAACTCAGAAATCCACCTGCCTCTGCCTCCCGAGTGCTGGGATTAAAGGCGTGCGCCACCACCCCCGGCTGTTCCTTTAATCTTTGTGTCCGTCTGTCAGTCCACAATCTGGACTACAGCTAGCTATATGATCTCTAAGAGTCCCTGAGGACTCCTGCAACCTTGGCTTCCCGGCCTTCGACTTTTGCAGGTGAGACCGAGAATGTTTTTACAACACTTAATAATGAGGCTCATGGTATGTCTTAGCACTCTTTTTGTTTAAATAATTTTTTTTACTCTCATTGCAAAAGGAGGTGACGCCAGGTTTGTGTGCTGAGAAAACTTCCATGCAATGTGAGAATAAAAAAAACAATTTTCCCAATCCAAGCATTTCTTTTGACCTACTTCCTCACTTCCGCGATTCACAGTGGCTTTAGGTCTTTGTCTCCCCTGGAGGCAATCTCCAAAGAATGACTTTGTGTAACCCAACTCTAGTTCACACCCATGCTTTCGCAGTGTAGTTTTTTTGTAATAAAAACACTAATCTCTGCAAGCTCATGAATTTTAGGAAAGTATCCCGTTTTTGCTCAGGGAGTCACTGTAGAGAGCCCTGGGAGGCAAAGCCCAGATTGTTGAGGGAGGGTCTTTTTTGTAGGAGGTTGGAGGAGAGAAGGGGGGATGTAACTCTGTCCAGAGGGAAAGTACCGTTCCTACCGCAAAGGGATTCCATGTGGGCACTTGCTATGCACCTGGAAACATTTGCATGGCTGGGTGCTGAAGACCCAGAACTCCTGTGGGTGGCTGGCTGGCCACCTTTGCCGTTAGTTTAGTTACTTTACTGCCGGGTGAAGCGTAGCCTTTCCTGGTGGACTCACAGGAGGTGACGTTTTCATCATATCTGCCCATCTCTGCAGGTGCAGCCGGGTCTTCAATGCTCCATTTAACAGGTCAGATTTATACAGGTTTTTCTCATCTTGAAGCTTACTCTTAGTGTTACTTTTCCACTTTGAACAGGATACGCTGTGAAAGTATATGTGAAACTGACTGGCTTAACCAGATACCCCAAATTCTGTGACTGTATGTGATGATGGCTGAGCTCTGTGTTCTTGGTCTGCACTCAGAGGGCCTGCAAACAGCTCATTTTGTACCATGTCTCATAGGCCAGGAACAGTCAGAACTATTTTTTTCTAGTGCCCTTTCCCCTGGTGGACAGCTAGTTGAAGCCTTTGGGAGTAAGAGCACTTCCCAGGACATGGACCCAACCCTTCCTCTCACAGCCCCATTTAAAATTGTTTAAAAATAGCTCCCACTTAAGGCTTTGTGGCAGGCCATGACAACTTTATAAAAATTGTATATTTACTTTTTCCCTTTTCCTTGCTTATTAAAACACTGCTTATCACTGATTCCCGGAGAAATAAATTTATTGCCAAGCTAGGAAAGAAAGTTATATTCCTCCGGGCATGTGGCTTACTAGGCACAAGCCACTTAGAATGTTCAAGGTACAATTCAGCCAGTTTGAGCGGTGATGGCTTACTAAGGGATCCTGCCTCAAGCCAAGTAGGTAGCTTGAAAAGCCTGTCTGTTCATTTGTGAACTTGTGTGCTTCCTGTACGGTAGACCCTCTGTAAAGGCCCAGATCTCTGATGGTTAGCGAGGCTGACAGGCCTAGTTTCACGGAATTTACATTGTTATTTGGAGTTAAGCAGGCATCTAGTAATCATTTTATACAGTGTGTTTGAAATCTCTGTGTGGAAAACCTTTTTATTCCTAGAAGATTTCTTTCTTCAGCCCCATTGGCTTTCCCCTGTAAGCTTCCAGTGACTTCCCACCACACTCAGTGTGGACGCTGAATCCGCGTCATAGTCTAGAAGACCCTCCAAGACTCGTTTCTGCAGCCTGTACCACCTGGTCCAGTCCTTCTGACCCTGACCTGACAGCCTCACAGCTGAGCGTTTCGAGCTCTTCCTGCCTTTGTGTTTCCTCCCCTCTTCTGGGGTGTCTTTTTCCACATTTCCATGTGCCTGACTCACTTAGTTGGGTCAATTTTGAAATAGTTTGCCATTTGATTAGATAAGCCTTTCCTAAGCAGACCACTGTCTAAAAAAATAATAATACTAAATTTCATTTTTTTCTTTCCAACCCCTGCTCCCAGAAAGACAGGATGACTCTGAGACTAATTATTTATTATTAAATGCTTTGACCACAAGCTTTGGCTCATTCCCTGACTACCTCATAACTTATTTAACCCATTCAAACTATTCTGTCTTCCACATGGCTGGTTACCTCTCTTTCAGTCTCAACCTGCTTCTTCCTTTGTGCCTCCTCAGCGTCTCTCTCAAGTCTCCCCTCATTCTATCTCTGCTGAGTTTTTCCCTCATTCTCTTACTATTTCCCAGAATTCTCTCTCTTCCTGCCAATGTCCCACCTCCTATTTCCTGCCATGGTTCATTGGCTATGGGCTTTTTTTATTGACAGGTGCTGTTTGTCAGAGATTCTCTCTACAGACCACCATCCCTACCAATGTGTCTGTTTTAATTTCCTCTCGCAGGTCTTGGATCCTCTAGCATAAACACATGCATGCTCGCACATTTGTTTTGTTTGTCCATCTGAAGTGCTGTCTATGTCTCGAGCATACATCCCCATGTGGAATGTAGACAGTGACATTATCTCACCTATTTATGTATCTCCCTTATCCAAGATACTGGTTCAAGGGAGAGGAACCCGCAGATTGTTGAATAAATGAATGAATGAATGAATGAATGAATGAATGGAGAATATGGTTTAATGTGACTTTGTGTCCATGCTTCAAGACCCTTCAGTGGCCTTGTTTCTTATTTTCCTTCAGGGTTGTCTCATTTTAGTCATAGGCCATGAATTCTCTTTTCATTCCTTATTCCTGTTCTTTGTTTCCTCCACTTACAACGAATTCCTAATAGATGATTCCTCTTTATCTTGTCTAAAACTTAAATTTACTAATTGTACCTTCCTGTTTAATCTTACCCAGTTCTACCCACCAGCTCTCATAGTCTTTGTCTCTAACCAAGACATTAATAATTTTCATTCATTAGACAAATATTTTTAGCATGCGTGCTAGGGAAAGATGAAAGACTTGTGTTGCCCATCCCTAGGAATCCTACAGTTGAGGGTGGTTGATCTGCAGTTTCAGTTTATTGCTTCTGCAATTCAATAAGCCATGGACTATCTATAGGAAGTGTGTGCCTAGCATAGTTCGTGGTGCTGCAGGATCAAACACAAGATAACTAGTACTTTCCTTGAGCTTAGGTTCTAAGCAGCACTCTTAAGTATAGCCTGCATTAAGGCAGCCCATGGTAAGTATAAAGTAAGTGTTAATTATCAGAGGTATCATAGCAACTTAAAGGGCAGAGAGTGGTCGCTGCACTGGGTAGATGGGCAAGGAGCTGTTAATGGGTGGACCTGGCTATGAGGATGTGCAGAGCTTGCTACCACGCTGTGGCGGGCAGGGGTGCAGTGTCTCCTTTCAGAACTCAGGAGAGGCCTCCTATTTACACTCATTTCATAGAAGGGGGACAGTGGGTCTCTTAGGGCTCTACTGTGTGAGGAGGAAGAATGTGGTAGACCGTGCAGTCTGTCTTTCAGGGCTTCGGCACCTAGGAGTACAGCATGAGGATGCGTAGACGGGATGCTATGAAGCCTAGCTTTTCCCTGAATGGATGATCTCTCTACTCCTCCCTTCCCAGGCCCTGGACTTGGCCAGAGTTGGTGGGAGGAGCTACGGCTTGCCTCTCTCTGTGCCCAGGCTGCTGCTTCTCCCTGGACCACAAGTTCTATTTGGCACAATTTGGCCTTGGAAAAATATTTTCCCATACTTTCCAAAGAGCTTTGCAAGTAAAAAGGGTTTATTTCATCTTTTATTAGCTAATTAATACTTTTGGTAGAAATACACCAAATTCAGAAGGCTTTTAGAAATTTAGAATTTTTTTTATATATAGAAATCCATCATTATCACAAAACAGTCTTTAGCTTTCTGTATTGATTCAGAAATGGTGGTCTGTAGAGAGAATCTCTTACAAGCAGTACCTGTCAATAAAAAAGCCATCAGCCAATGAACCATGGCAGGAAATAGGAAGTGCAAGGTCTTTTTCTTCTAAAACTACTTAATTTTTTTTCTTTAAATCACTTTATTCTTTTTAATCCATTTGTCCTTAACAGATTGCTCCAAACACTTAGTTTTTGAATTATATCACACCCAGCATCAGGTTTTAATTTAATTTCTTTTTAACATTTTAAACCTCTTTCTCTTATTTATGCTTGCAGAAAATGGTATTTTTGGTTGAGGTTATTTTAAGGTGGTGCTGAAATAAATCCTTTTGTTCGGCAGCACATGTTCCTTTGAGCTTACGCATCCAGGGTCATCCTACCAAAATAAATCTTAACGGCCCCATGTAAAACTTGCAAGTGCCTGGCTATGTATCATGGCTTCTGGACAGATGTTTGTGTTGTCCGGGAGCCGCAGGGCTCCCTTCTGCCTTCCCAGGAGCTCCCAACACTCTCATTTCTTCTGAAGCTGTTGCTCTGTGTCGCCATCTTAGTTCGTTATCTCCCTGAGTGGAAATTAAAGATGCAGTTAAGTGCCAGTCAAAGCTGCTCCCGTAGCAAGCAGTGCATGGATGGAATAGCATCCTGCTTTCGTGTAAACATTCTAGTCTGCTCACAATTGTCCAGCTAGTTTCCTTGTCTTCACCTAAGTCAGGTAGAAGACTTTTAATACAGAGAATGGGACTTTTTGTTTGTTTGTTTGCTTTTGTTTTTGTTTTGTTTGTTGTTTTTGTTTATTGTTTCTCTCATTTTAGATGAAAAATTCTCAAATCCTTTGTTCTCATAGATGTGATATAACTATACAGGAATTATTTGCGACTGTGTATGTAGTTAACAGGTCTTTTGAAATATGTGCCTTAAAATTGTCCAGCAAGACTTTCACACCTTTTTGTGAATGTAGTCAGGTGTAAGCGTCTGTCCTCCTGGGAGTTCTGAAACTGTATCAAGATTACAGGGATGGGTTTTTCTTGTCTAATGTGGGTCTGTCTGAGCCTGTTAGATTGTGAGTCTACTTCCAACCAGGCTCTGGATTTTCCCAATCTGAGTTCTCCCACTTCAGTTAATTTGGATGAATCCAGCCCTATTCAGAGAAAAGGTTGTGTTTAAAGAGACAGTGTTGAAAATATGGGCTATAGCCATTACTAGAGAAGGGAAGCGGGTGAAGGTTTGGCTTTGACTGTACATTACCCTCTTTCACTGTGTCTCTAAAGGACAGTCCGCGAGGCCTGCCCTTGGAATGGAAGAATCTGTTAATCAGGCCACGTAGGGCTGTGCTCTGGAAGGTCACGGCAGCAGCAGAGGGAAGCTCTTCTTAGTTACACAATGAGAGTGTGTAGACGGACGTCTCTCAGTAGAACTCAGGGAAGATGTTCTTTTAGACTTGAGTCACTGTCCTCCTCCTTGGCTCTGAAGATCTTTGCTCAGTCTGCATGCAGGGTGTGTGGCCTGGGCCCCCAGTCCTTGCTCTCAGGTTGCATCAGTATGTGACCCAGGGAACCGCAGATGCTGAAGGAGCGTCTGATAACCTTACTTCTCTGTCCTTTGATGCGATTGATGGGAATGGGAAGGTTGGCTTGCTGGAGTAGCCTGGAGCAGAGAACCCAGCGCATGCAGGGAGGGTGTGGTCAGGAGCTGCTGTGTGAGGAACTGGGTGTTCTGAGCCACTGACCTTTGTAGACGGATTATCTAACAACCTCTCTTTGGCCTGTGCCCTGTGTGGATGAGGTGTTTCTTTCTCCTTAGAAGGTTCATAGCAGAGATGGATGGAGTCAAAGAATCTGTGCCTAGTTAACCCATTGGGAATTAACTAAATAATAAATCGTCTGGGCTTCTGGTACACGATGAACATTCAACAAATTAATATAACTAAATAATAAGTATAAATTGAAGAAAATTAAACTGCTAGGGTCGGCTGTCTAGTCTTTAGTGAGTTAATTGGCAGGTGCCATGCTTATTAACTGTGTTTTTGAAATAATTAATTGCACAGTAGTACAGTCTCAAGAGTTTCCTTTTAAAGGTTCATTCAATGCAGTGTGCTGAAGGCCTTTAAGGGTTTTCTGACGGGCAGACTGTTTCTTTTGGTTCTATAGCCTCTACTTCCTTGGACTGTGCTCTGTGATTTTTGCCCTTCCCTTAGTTCTTCTGTCTCTGACCTTTGAATAAAATGGTCCTGGGAAAAAGACTTCCATTGGTTTTATAGTTTTGAACAGTTTAAATCTGCCTTTTGGGGAAACGATGGATGTCCTTGAATTTTTTTTTTTTTCCTTACCGAAAGGCTGGACTGGAAAGCCTTTGAGCTTCGTGACTGCCGCTCTTTATTTGGCTAGGCAGGCTTATACAGGGAGGAAAGAAGTGCTTCCTGTTTAAATTAGAAAAAGTTACCCCTCCTCCATAATTACGAGATTATAGTGATCCTAAATGGTCTGAAGGAGTTGATTTTGCTTCAGTTTTTTTCTTGTGTATCAGGGTGCTTTGCCAACTATAATTGAGTACATCTCTGGTTACTACTACTTTAACAAAGGAACTGTGTTATAGATGTGAGTATTCAGTCGGAGGAAGAAGAAGTAATATTTTAGTCTCTGTCATAGGTAATAATTACTTTCATTGAGAACAGCTAAGATGTACAACTCACTCTCTCTCTCTCTCTCTCTCCCTCCCTCTCCATCTCCCTCTCTGCCTCTCATCCCCTCTCCCTCTCCCCCTCCTCTCCTTTTCCTCTCCTCTCTTCTCTCATTCTCTTTGTCTCTCCTCTAAGTGGGGCTATAGTTTTGGAACATCTGGAACATCTTAGCAAATATTACACAGATAGTGACACCTTCCATAATCAAAACAACTTCAGAATGTGCATTTAACACATGCACATATATAAATGTGGATGTTATTGTTAATGTTTTGTCTTAGTTTCTTCTCTTTGTTGCTATGATAGGAAACACTTTGACAAATGCAACTTGAAAGAGTTTCATCTGGCTTAAAGTCCCAGGTTATTGTCTATCATGGCAGGGGATTCACAGCCTAGGAGTTCCTGTGAGCTAGTGGCAAGCTCACAGGATGATGGCAAGCTCACAAGTGGATGTTATTGTTAATTGCCAACCTGACAGACTCTAGAATCTCCTGGAGTAAGAGTCTGACATGCCTGTGAGGGGCTATCTTAGTTGGTTAATTGATATGAGGCCCATCTTTTTAATTACAAAAATGTTTATATGTATGTGGGTATTTTCCCTGTATGCATGACCTTTGTACCATATATATATATATGCTTGGTGTTCACAGAGGCCTGAAGAAGGTGTTGGATCCTTCTGGAATTAGAGCTCCGGATGAGTGTGATCTGCCATGTGAGGGCTGGGAGTTCCCAGCCCTCTGGAACACCGTCTAGTGCTTTTATACATACTGAGCCATTTCTTCCTTCCCAGAAAGACCTAACTTAATTGTGAGAAAAGAACCATTTCCTGGACAGGGAATTCTGGATTGTGTACAGTGGACAAAGTGAACTGCATGTCCTCCCCATTTGTTTACTCTGCACGCAGTGTGACTAGCTCACAGGAACTCCTAGGCTGTGAATCCCCTGCCATGATAGACAATAACCTGGGACTTTAAGCCAGATGAAACTCTTTCTTTAAGTTGCATTTGTCAAAGTGTTTCCTATCATAGCAACAAAGAGAAGAAACTAAGACAAAAATATTAAGAAGACTCGAGTCATAAAACATCTCTCCAGCTCCTGATGGGATGCACACCTTTTCAGACCTCAGGACACTGCTATGAGTCATGGGAGGATCAGGAAACTAGGCTGTTCTCAATGGACACAGGGTTTCCCCATCAAACAAGAAGAGAACAGATGGGGCTCAGATGGCCAGCCAGCTTGCTTGTCACTTCTCCAGCTTCATTAGGCCTTTTCACTACTACATTGGAGTCTGATGGGAGTTTTCAGGAAACTGGAGGTTGGAGTTTTGATCTATGATCCTTGCCTGGTTTTACAATACTGGGATTTTACAGTTCTGGTTTTACAAGTTCTGGGATTGAACTCACAGCCTCTCCACTGACTGAGCTGTCTCACTAGCCCAGAAAGGCTTTTTTTATTCAACTTTAAGACAAATGGCATCATATTATATGTAATGCCAAAGTAGAGATCCTGATGATTGTTTCATTAAGTCAACCAAAGGCTTTATCTTTAATGCTATAATAAGGCCACCAATTCATACTTAAAACCAAACTATAATTATGGCAGGTAGAAATAACTCAAGAGATCTTCCAGATACTGTAGCATGCAGCCAGTCATTTCCTAACTTATCAGAAGAGGAAAATGCAAGAGGGTTGTAAGACAGGAGATCTTAGCCTGAAGACCCACCAACAACTAGGAAGGTGTGCCTACATGTGGGGTGTTCATGGCTCCACTCTGTGCTTAGAGCTGTGTTGAACAGTATAGCTTCTGGACTGGTTCAGATACTGTTGTGGCAAAGGCTATACCTTCCTTTCCTTAGAAAGCTGGAAGAGTTTTCTGTTGGTCAGCCACCTTCCCATGTGACTTCGTCACTGCCATGTATGTTTCTACGGTGGCTGTCTTGTGTTCTGGGTGATCTCTGTACTGTTGAGAGAGAGCTATGGCATCCTAGAGTGGAGGAGAAGTTAAAGCCATTTATTTAGGTTGTTCCTGCAGACCAGAAGCAGAGAGTTTAACTGCCTCTGCCTAGCAGTCCCATTTCGGAACCCGATCCAGAGCCCGGGCGTCTTGACTTGTGAATACTTTCCTTTTCATGTTGGTAGAGTCAGAAAATGTCACGATACCAAATTTAGCATGGCAAACTATTTATCTAGCTGCTTTTCTTAGATTAGAACATAAACTTGTCATAGGTTTTGGCTGCTGCAGACATTTTGATTTCTCTCTGTTCAACAGTCGCTGGATCTCTTCCCCTAAATGATTGACAGTGACCTTCAGCCTAATTTATATAGCAGTGAAGACTTGGTATTTGGCCAAGAACACTTTGTGGCCACTGCCATTGGTCCTTCCCCCATCCTTTTCACTGAATGGTAACTCTACCTGTGAATTCCTTGTCCGGCATGGCAGCTGTTCTTAACCCAGGTAGTCTCAGATGATTCTGGAACCCAGAGAGTTACCAGTCCTGTATCTGACCTGCAGGATGGAAAGCAATATCCTCTTATGGTGAGATTAACAGAAGGCGTGGTGAGAATTGCTGGAGAGAGGTCCTGTTTCTTGGTGATTTATAAGATCCACCTCCTGACTCCTAGGCAGAAATGGAAAGAGGAAGGATGCTGTTCTGCAGCCAGGGTGTCTGCTTTCAGACCTGGCAGTGGGAGATGGAGCCCTGTGTTTTGATTGAAGCTTTTCAGCCTTGTCCTAGAAAAGCTTAAAAAGTCCTTTATTCTTCTCAGCCTAGACCAGCAGATGAGATGGCAATAGAAAAGGATGTTAAACCGTTGCAGTCCTTTGCATCGACTCTGTAAAGTCCCCGCGGCCATACAACGGCTATCCTGCCCAGTTTGGTTTGTTTTTCCTCGGGACCTAGCGCAGTGCCGCGCGTCTTGTTGACTGCAATCATGTGTTTACTCTTTGCTCTTCTATTAGTTCTGAGAACCCTAAAAGTCAGTCTGTCCCAGTGTTTGGGCTCTTGTTTCCTGTGTCCACGCTTCTGTCTTTGGATTTGTCTCAAGGAATAATAATGTCTTGGTGGTGTTTGAAAATGAAATTTTTGCACTGCAGTTTTACCTAAGTAAATCACCTTGTTTTCAGAACTCAGATTTTATGTATAATATTGCTTGAGGTGATTGTGAATTCATATCCCTGACTGGTGAGTGTTCTGCTAGGAGGTCAGATGTGCAGAGTGATGGTGTAATGCATGGCACAATATAGAACACAGCTGAAAACTTTCTTTTTCTGTATTACTGCTGGGTTTTCTTTTTCTTTTTTTTTTTTTTGTTTTTTTGTTTTTTTTTTGTTTTTTTGTTTTTTTATACGGCCCATGACAGCTTGGATTGGGGCTGATATGTGTGATGCTTCTTGGGATATTGAATACCTCTCTTCTCTTTCCTTTAGAAGGCCAAAACAGTCCCGAGAGTGCCTGCCGGCTTCCACGTTTTCTTTCTTCCCTTGCACATCTTGTTACTGATTGTCTTAGCGTCTCTTGTCCATCTTTACTCCCTGGTGCAGCTATGTATGGGGCCTGCCTCTTCCTTAATTACACTCTGAGTCTCCAAACTCCCAAGGTTTGTGTGACTGGACAGTTTTGACTAAGGCTGGATTGATGCTGCAGGCAGACTGGATTCCTCCCTGCTCTCCTGGGAACTGTTCCCTCCCACACCCCGGTACCTCATGACACCCACTTACAGTGAAGCATAGATGTTTTCCACAGTGTTCTAAAGGATGAACGTTGCTTGTGCTTGGGTGGTGCTTCTAGGCATGATTTCTCCCTTATACATTACGAGATGCTTAAACATGAAGTGAAATAGGACTTGTCCCACAGTTGGAAAACAAACAAACCAGTTTTAAAAGCTAAGAAAATGGTAGGGCATGGTGGTATGTACCTTTGATCCCAGCACTCAGGAGGCGGAGGCAGGCAGATCCTTCTAAATTTGAAGCCAGCTTGGTTTACAAAGACTTCTAGGCCAGCCGGGCTATACAAAGAAACCCTATGTCAATAAAACAAAACACAGACAAAACAAAAACAAAACAAAACAAAACAAAACAAAAAAACCAACCAATCAAAAAATGATTAAGAAGCTTCATAGAATTGGAGAAGAGTTTTTCATGAGTTGCATAAAGAAGTCTTTGCTCAGTGATCCCTGTGATCCTAAAAAATGGGTCTTTTCTCGTCCTTTCCAGTGTAAGACCCTAACAGCCTCACAGACATCTAGAATCATTTACCGCTTGCCTGTAGCACAGGCACGGGTGCTCTTATGGGCAATACTAATTAATATACAGTTGACTGCTCTAATTAGCCATGAACCTGGGAGATTGGGGCCTAAGAATGAGTGGGGCTAAAGTCTCATGCAGTAGCCAACTTTATTTAGAGCATCAGACAGTTTATACTCAAAGGGCTAGGGAGAGTCACCAGTGTTCAGTCACCAGGACAGGCTGCAAGTTTGCTTCTCCACAGAGGCAGATGAGTCATAAACTCTGGAGTAAACTCACTCCTATCTGCAACATCTGGTAGGAGCACAGAGACACATCACAAGAAACTGAGGTCATCGATGCTTGCTTTCTTGGAATTTTCTCATAAGGGCTCAGGATCCCTCTCCTGTAACTACATTCTTGGACTGTGTCCTGACAGTAGACCTTTCTTTAAAATGTCTTTGGTTGTAAGTCTCTGGGGTGGACTGTGAATGACCAGAATGGCCTCTGATTCTATCCCACCATGCCCCCACTTCCATATGGACAGAATTTTTGCAGTCTCAGCATTTGCGAGTTGATGCTTCTGGTGGCTCTGTATAGCTTCCAGTCCTGGTGTTCCCAGGCCCCTGCTTGCTAAAGTGTCGACCATATCAGCTCTCCCTTATTCCAGGTCTCAACAGCAGCTGACATAAACGTTTCCTCTGTGCCCTGACAAGAGAATGTTACTTATAGCATCTGACCTGACTCTTCCTAAGTGTGTGCTTTCTCGCTGAGAACTTCAAACAGTGCGTTTCCTCAGATGCCTTCTTTCCCCAGTTGACATAACTCTTCAAGGTTACCTCTTTTGGTCCTAGGACTTAAACACTTGCTAGGATGCCAGAGTCATTTGAGCAGATCTCAGACACCACTAATAAGCATCAGAGTTTTATGTCCTACAAAGGAAGCAAAGAGCAATAGCCACTAAATAACATGGGTGTGCTATCCCACTAATGACATAGGTGGATCTCATTTAAAAATATCACATTTGTGGTAAATGCACAATCCAGAAGAAACGGGTGTCACTTTCTTAGCATATATTAAAAGCCACTTACAGCGTATGTGCCCCTGTGTGGCGTGTCCGTAGTCTCTGGAACAGGCGAGCAAGTTGTGATGACTTTGTCCAAGAAATAAGTAGGCTCCCAGGTCTCATCTTCAGATAGGAGCAGCCTCATTGCCGTGGAGATTAAATAGGCTTGAGCTAGCTCACCACTGAGGCACAGCTATTAAACTAGTAGGTTTTCAGGGTGGCGCCAGAATTGAGGGGATTTATTTCATTTGAGGTTGTTCCAGCTACCTAAGCACAGACTGTGAAGTGGGCCCTGAATATGGCTGTCCTCATGTGCTCTGTATACTGAGGAATGAAATTAATTGTCGCGTTGGTTACCCATTTCTGGTATTGTTTAACATACGGGTCATTTTGGTGTTTTTTTTCTCTCTCTCTCATTTATTTATCCTCCATTTCTTTTTGTCTTCTATAGCTTCAAAATTGCTTATGACAGCTCTGGGACCTGTCAGAGTGATTGCCAAACTTTGAAATTTAATTTTCCTGCAGCAGCATCCAAAGTTAACAAAGAGACATGGGAATAATTCCATTAAGTCTCCCCCCATCCGCCAGCAAGTGCTCCTCCTCGCTCTGTTCTACTCTGTTTCTAAAAATACTCTAAAGTGGCATCGACTCTCTCATTTCTGAGGGGAAAATAGTCTATACTGAAGGCTTTCGCCGTAAAATATTACCATAGTTCAGTATTAGAATGAAGTTCAGTTTCACTAGTCCTCAGGGTATAAAAAAATGATTTATATTTCATTTTTACATACTGTTAATTCGTATACCGACCCTAGATATTTTAGCTATACAACTTTAAACAGCTAAATAGTTTCCCTTCTCAAAGAAATGCTATAAAGATAACATATCCTCATTTTTTCCTTCCATAGCTGCTTCATGACAGTGTCCTTAGAGTTAGTTCAGAATAGAATGTTTAGTAAATTAAATAAAATAATAGTCATAGGGAACTGACAAAATATGCTTATTAAATAGTTGTGGGTCAAAGAAGAAGTGAAACCTGCAATATTAGACTTAATTCAGGGGATCAGGGGAGCTGTGTTTCATGGAGCTAAAGAGATGGCTCAGCACTTAAGGGCGTGTACTACCCTTCCCAAGGTCTTGTGGCTCACAGGCTCCTGCAGCCTCAGCACTCTTAAACGCGTTCTCACGACCGGCCAGGAAGAACACAACAAACCAGAATCTTCTGCGGCAAAACTTTATTGCTTACATCTTCAGGAGCAGGAGCGCAAGCCCCCAAGCCCAAAAACGAAAGCCCCCTGCTTACATCTTTAGGAGCCAGAGCGCCAGCGCGCCAGAGCGCAGAGCAAGAGAGAGAAAATGGCGGAAAACCCCGTCCCCTTTTAAGGAGAATTATCCTTCGCCTAGGACGCATCACTCCCTGATTGGCTGCAGCCCATGGCCGAGTAAAGGCAGAGTACATGTAGTGGAAAATTACTCTTGGCACATGCGCAGATTATTTGTTTACCACTTAGAACACAGGATGTCAGCGCCATCTTGTGACGGCGAATGTGGGGGCGGCTCCCAACACAGCACCAGGATATCCAGTGACCTCTTCTTGCCTGCTAAGGCACCTGCACTTCGATGCACAGCCCCCACCCCAGCGCACATAACTGAAAACAAAATAAACCTTGAAATAAAAAGGAGCTGTTTCCGTAAAGAGGTCATTGTACTGCTGTTTCCACACAGCCAGTACAGGTTGTGTTGTCCTTCCTGTGGTGTGTCGTGACACAGACCTACTGCAGTATCCCTGAAACTGTTCTGCATCAAAATGCACAAATACGTGATACTTTCCACACACCCAACATTCGGAGGAGAGTTCCAGTATCGTTAGAAGGATTCACCAGTGAATGGAAGCAGTTCTCAATCTTCATGGTCTCCTTATGAACCTTTTTATATTTCTTACTATGGTCGTTTATGTGAAGGCAAACATCCACGTGCCCTGTCTTCCACTTTACAGACGCGTGGAAAAGCATAGTGTTTCTTTTTGATAGAACTTAGCTCATATTCACACACTGTCGTTATGTAAATGCAAGGCTTTAATGCATGCATGTGCTGACTTATGTGCAAAATGTTGTATAGCTACAATGAAATAAAATACTGACCTGTGTAAAAGTCAAGGAAATATTAGACTTCATTATTAGACTGTAATATTAGACTTCAGTCAGGGGATCAAGGGAGCTGTGTTTCATGGAGCTAAAGAGATGGCTCAGCACTTAAGAGTGTGTACTGCCCTTCCCAAAACACTTACGTAAATGTTTTGTGGCACATTTAAAATCACATTTTCGTAACTGGTATTTTATTATTTGATACACATTATCATGGTCTGCTGCTGAGCCAAGGGGCGTATTTTGGTTTAATTATTGGAGACATTCTCCCGTGTAAGTTTTAGAGTAAATATAAGGTTCCTGGATATTTTGTGATTGGCTCTTTTGATTTTCACCCAACGTCTCTAGGTTGAAAACGTGCGCTTGGTAGACAGAGTGTCTTGTAAAAAGGCAGCGCTGGGAACTTTGTATCTGACGGCCACTCACGTCATATTCGTGGAAAATGCACCTGACACAAGAAAAGAAACCTGGGTATGACATCTGCATCTTTAGCCTTACATGTTTTTCATTGGTTTCAGGATGGGGACCGTGGACTTTTGGGGGCATTTTTGGGAGCGATTTCTGAGATGTATTAGAAAAGGAATTTCCTTCACAGCCCTAAGATGGGATGGATGAATGTGCTAGCAGTGGCTGAAGCTGCTGGAGCCTATGCATGGCCGGGAAGATCTTCAGTCCTACCAGGTGTCGCATGCGACAGCACCTGATGTGTTATAACTGTCCTTTGTAGGATGTTTTACACACATCTGTTATTGTTTGAATGTTTCATACATTGCTCATAGGCATCCCTCCATCCCCCTTAGTGCCTGATCCTGCCTCCGTTTCAACTTCATTTCCCCTTTTTATTGTTGTTAATAATGCCCTGAGTCCGGTTAGGACTGGATATATGCACATGGTTATATTGTTGAGGCCATGTCCTCAAAAGCGGGTGACTCTCCCTTTCTCTACAGCTCTCAGTTGCCAAGAGTTCCTCCAATGAGGTTGGAGCATCAGGGCCCCCCCCTCCCTTGCAGGGACTTCTAAATTATCGGTTCTATTATTTTACAATGTTAACATTACTTTTCTGGTAATTTTTAAAAGAAAAGGAAAGCTAGAGACTAGTCCCATAACCAGGAACTTTTGTGCCTAATCATCAAACCAGTAGACATTTCTGACGTTGTATAGCAAGACAAACATGGCCTTATAACCCATGGCCAAAATCTTGACCTGTAGATTCCATTCCTTACCCCGTGGACAGGCATACACTTAGCACCAGAAGGGTAGCCAGTACCTCACAGTAGTCAGGAACTTCATGGAGGACTGCCCTTAAGGACAGAACATGGATCTCCTCAAAAGACACGGTCCAGAATGGTTTATTTTCTTTTTTTGTTGTTGGGTTTTTTTTTTTTTTGGTTTTGTTTTGTTTTGTTTTGTTTATTTTAGACAGGGTTTCTCTGTATAGCCCTGGCTGTCGTGGAAGTCACTCTGTAGACCAGGCTGGCCTCGAACTCAGAAATCCGCCTGCCTCTGCCTCCCAAGTGCTGGGATTAAAGGCGTTCGCCACCGCTACCGGGCTGGTTTATTTTCTTATCAACCTATTTTCTTAATGGAATGGTGGTTTATTCCAGAGGCTGTAGAAGAGGTCAGGGGAGGGGAATGGGGAGTTATTGATCAGAGTAACCAGAAGGGGATGGGGAGTTATTGATCAGAGTAACCAGAAGACTCAGATAGAGCAGAGGGCTAGGCTTTGAGATCAAGCATATTGTATACATGGGTTTATAGTGGATCATAATATATATATTTCAAAATATCTTTGGAAAATTTCAAATATATCACCATGAAATGATAGCTCAGAAGTTTATGGTTGTATTGTATATACTAGTTAGCTTGATTTAATCATTTCACATCGTATCCATCAGGAAAGCACTCTGTACTGTGATCTGCCTGTTAAAAACAACAGACAGTTGGAAAGTGAAACATTTTCCTTTGCAGACTGCCTGACCACCAACAGCTTAGAGAACAAGGGGTTATTGAACTTGAACATCCCACGTGGAATTAAGGAACATGGTGGCACTTCCCAGTGGAGCCATCTCTAACTCTTACTGATTGCCAAAGTTTATTTTACTGACTTCCCATGACCTTATTTAAATTTAGCTATTAAACGCATCCAGCATTTGACTGCCCAAATGTTCCCCTACCTGGAGCTGTGTAAATTTAAATGCAGAATAGTCTTTCAAAATAATAATTGTGGATATCAAAGCTTGGTACTGAAAACTAAGTTACAGATTTTTTATAGTGGAGTTTTAGGTGGAACCCTCCAGCTCTTGTAAGCAGAGTGTGGGGGTTGAGCGAGGCCTACTTTTGAGGACTGTTTCTTGTCTGTGTGGCTCAGAGACCTGTCTGCCCTTTGTCAGTTTTGCTTCTTATTCGTGCTTACGGTACTCCTCGTGTTAACTTTCTGTCCCAGATTCTGCACAGTCAGATCTCCACCATTGAAAAGCAGGCGACAACAGCTACGGGCTGCCCTCTGCTTATTCGCTGCAAGAACTTCCAGATCGTACAACTTGTCATTCCACAGGAGAGAGACTGCCACGACGTGTACATCTCTCTGATACGCCTTGCACGGCCAGGTAGGCAAAGAGACTCGGCATCTGACGTGTGACTTCTGGAGAGAGGCACAAGTCACGTGGCAGGGTTCCTGTTATGCTTAGGAATAGCAGTGTTTTAGGACTTGGTTGTCATTCTTGCCCAACTAATCACCTGACCCATTAACCTTGTTCGTTTTGCGGGCTCCTCTGAGCTGTTTACCACACAGGCCTCTTTTGATAACCTTTGTATTCTTAAATTTCCTAGATAGTGGTTATAATGTGTTTGTCTTTCCGTCTGAAATCACTTTAAAAAAATTATACAACTTTGTTAATTGAGTCACTTAGTATGAGGCCTAAGATAGAACGCACAGGTTGTTTAGTGTGGAAAACATTTGTATCCAAAACTTTAGTGTGTTCCTCCCCACCCAGAGTGTCCTACTTTCTTAGGTTGTTTGTCTGTCGGTCTGTTTGTTTGTTTGTTTGAGACAGGATCTTACTATGCTGCTTTGAGTGGCCCAATGTCACAGGTTCCTCAGGGCTGGAATTACAGGGGTGAGAGCCACTGTGTTGCATGTTTTGTTCAGCTAGGGTTTTGAGGAATATATGCTTGATTTGATCATTAGTAACAACTGCCTAGGCTTTTGTTAGCATCCGTGACTGTTGGTGAAGTTCCCGTTGGTACTCCCAAACAGACCCGCCGCCGCCACCACCACCACCACCACCACCACCACCACCACCACACACGTGGTGGGAAGAATGCTTGGACATGGAAAATGGGCAGTCTTGTGTAACTGCCTTGTTCTAGCCCGTGTAGTATTTGGGTCTTTAGCTGGAGAACTCACTATATACCTTTAGAGAAGTGTTCCTTGACTCTCTGCCAGGCTTGTGTGAGCTTGCTCAAAGGAGGTATGCATCCAGGCTTCCTGGGAATTACAGTAAAAAGATACCATCGAGGTTGTACTTCAGAGTCACATGGAAGGCTTCAGTAGGCAAAAAGGATATGTGCTTATAGTTTCTTTACAAAATGATGAGAAGTTGGCGACCTTTGCAAGGCACTAGGCTGGGTCCTGACTTCCTTAGGACAGGACTGTAGGGAGCTTAGAGCCAGTGCTCCTTCATGGAAATGGGGCCTGGGAATGGTCACAATCTGGTGGTTTTGACTTTGCTTTGTTCTTCTTTCAAGCTGAGACCTTTCCCCACCTCCTAGCGTGTTAAGAATAACTGCAGAGTGAGCCAGGAAAGCAGTTGAACTCTTTTGGAGGGTAGTCTATAATTGGAACAGCAGTTCTGGGAAGATGTAGGCTAGGCTGCATGCAGCAGAGCTTGCCGGAGGAGTTGTGTGCCAGCAACTTCTGTGTCACTGATTAATGGATGTGCAGGGTAATAAATGTACTCCAACTGGATTAATGGGATTTAGGAATAGCTGCAGAACGGGGAAGGGCTTAGTAGCTGAAAGAGTAGCTCTAAGGGTGGGAAGGCTGTGGTGGGAGCGGAAAGTGCTAGGACTTACTGTGAGGGTCCATCTGCTTTTAAAAATGAATGCGTTTTCTTAAAAGGTGACATTTCAGTCACTAGATTTCAGATGGTGCCAATGTCTTGATTGGCTACCCTTTCCATAAGAGAAAACATAGCAGTGAATTTAATTAAAACTATCACCTGAGTGGATTTAAAATGTCCCTAGCGTTCTGAAACACTGGGATTAAAAACATCAGGTTAGGCAACGCACGGTGATGCAATAAGTGTGGGGAGGCATACAAAGGCTCGGCAGTTCTAAAGCTACTGCCTGCAGCGCTGAGGCCATGGCACGTGATCTGCAGGTCTGAAGTCAGGGAGATGAGCAGAGGTAGAGAGACTCAGACATGAGGCACACATGGTTTGTCACAGATCATCAGGGCAGAGTTGACAAAATAAGTCATTATTCCCCCTATAGGCAAGTCAGAGTAAGGAGAGGGAGGGAGAAGGGGGAGGGTAAGAGTCAGCTGGTGAAGGAAATGCGCAGTGCCGGGTCCTCTGTCACTCAGTCTCTTCCGGTTATGTACTTCATCTCAAGACCTATGAAGGAGCTATTTCCTAAGCTCTATAGGTCCTTAGGATTTCTGGGACTACTGGAAAATTGGAAGAAATTTCACTGGTTTGCATCTCACGTTAACAAAGATGCATAAGCATTTGGTCATGGATTAGAAAGGATCGGTGTCAGGTCAGTCAAAAGAGAGGTTGGACCCAAGGATGAAAAGTTCCGTTAAACTGCTGGGTCTCACAGACTCGTGAGCATCTGAGATTCTCTGAGGAAAGGACCTCTGTTTCTCAAAGGGCTCAGTTTTCCCACATGCCCAATCCCTGTATTCATCCTTCTAATTTGCCTCCTGCTGTTTATTTTTGTATCAATTATATTACTACTTTAGTGTTTGTGTGTCCTTCAATCTTAAATAATTTCTTATGTTTATTTTCCCCTCCTTTCTTTTTTAAATTACAGTCTTTTAAAGTCATCTTATTTCCCAATTCTTCTGCATATTTTCCCCCTTTGGTGGTGGGAATCGAACCTAGAACCTCACCCATGCAAAGGGCTTACTTTACCACTCCGGGCTATACCCACAACTCTATATTTACCATGGCTTTCAAAAATCCCATGATTGAGTTTGTCTCATCTGCTTAATTTGAAACTTTTATGTTGTCTAAGCCATTGATGCTTGAGCAAATTTCCAGTGGCAGTGTATTTTTGTGTGAGTCGGTGTACAGATTCCTGTGTGTGTGCACTCGTGTGTGGAGGCTGGAGGATAGCTTCAAGTATTGTTCATCGAGAGCTTTTGCATCGTTGTGTTTTTTAGTTTGTATTTTATTGTTTTATGTGTATGAATATTTGACGGTGTTTATGTTTGCACCATGAGTTTGCAGTTTCTAAAGCAGCCAGAAGAGGACAGCAGATCTGGAGTTAAGAGCTGCATGTGATGCTGGGATCTGTTGTCTGGAAGAGCAGCCAGCACTTTGAACCACTGGAGTACCTCTCCAGACCTTGTGTTTTGAGAGAGAGAGTCTCTAGCAGGATCACAGCAAGTAGACTGCTATTCTCAGGATCGATCTGCCTGTCTTTGCTTCCTCAGTGATGAGATTCCAGTTCAGCCACCAGGCCTGGGTGCTTTTGATGTCAGTTCCAGGGAGTAAACTCAGGTCCTCCTGTTTGCAAGGTGGCTCCACTGACTCTTCATTTCCCATCCTGGTCATTTCTTTCTCTTAGTTGACGATGTCCGTCTGAGTCTGATAGTCCTCTTCCAAGATGTTAGCATCCACATCCCTGATGTTAATTTAAACTTGGACTTGCTTAAAATTCACAGTGAAGATGAGACATGCTTATTATTTTATGTTTGGGGTGCACAACCCAGTGACAGGCTGTGTTGTCCTCTTACTGTTCTATGGTGGGTGTTCTGTGGCATTCATTTTGAGTTGGCTAAATTCAGTGGACTTTTAAATCTAAGGCAATTGGCTTTTGGTAATTAGCTTCTGGTCTAACAAACTCCGCAGTTCTGTATCCTGGTGATTGCTGGTGGCCTTCTCATCCTTTTTTTATTTTTTTTTCTTTGAATTTTTAAAGTACTTTAATATTAAGCTACCCTCTTGTTTTCAAAGTTACTCTGCAGTGAGATAAAAATCTCTTCAATTTTTTTCTGAAAACCCTCTTCCCATAACTTTCTGCTGATTGATGCAATCCCTTCCAGTCCTCCCAGTGTTTCCCTTCTGACCCCATCTCTGGAGTCAGTCAGTGACAGATTCCATGCTGAGTGTCTGCACTTGGTGAATCTGGGTTTACTCCAGGGAAATTCAGTTTTCTGAGGGAGAACACGGTGGGGAGAGAAGGAAGTTAAGCTGGTGTGGAGGGACTCCTGCTTCCCTGGGTCAGAAGACACAGCGAGCAGTGTGGAGGGACTCCTGCTTCCCTGGGTCAGAAGACACAGCGAGCAGTGGGGCTAAAACACCGAGAGCCCACATCTCTGTGCCCGATTTTGCATCTGACTGAACAACAAGTCAGACTTACCGCCAGAAATATTCAAGCTTAGTTAATTTCAGTGATATTTATGAATTGTCCCTTTGCTTTTCTGGATAGAAAAAATGCTTGTCTGCCTTTGTTAAGATAATTACATTGCCTTAGTAGGTAGTATACCAGAAGGTATTAATACAGTTTGTAACTTTCTGTACAGGCAAGCTTTAAAATTAAAGGTACATCTTAGATTACTCCCATAGACCGGAAGCTTGGTTTTGTTTTGTTTTTCATTGTTGTTGTTTTGTTTTGCTTCTGCTTTCAGAGTGCCCTCCTAGTCAGGACACCTTAGGATGAGGTCCTTGTCACTGCAGCAGAAGTTGTTTTGTTGGGTGTGGTGGCAGGGACTTGTAGATGTGGAAAGTCTGAGGAGCACTTACTAGGTCTACAGTGAATCAGCTGAGGGAGTTGGCCTTGCTGAACAGGCCAATATTTTTCTCTCTGTTCAAAGTTGAGGGTTTCTATGTGACGGAAAGCTTCTCTACAACAGAGAGACTAGTTCACGGACTGAGAGAGAGCACATGTATCAAGAGGCTGTACTTGTGAGACACACATCCGATAAGGGATAATATATCCAAATCCTATAAGGAACTTAAACTCTGTGTGAAAAACGTCATAATCCAGGTTAGAATTATAAGGGACCTGGAGTGAAAATTCTGGAATTTTTGTTTCTTTAAAAAACAACTATGTTTGCATTTTAATCTCAGGTGTGGGAATATGGGGCTGCTTCCCAGCAATTGACTATGATTTGCCTCCTGCTCTAGCAGAGGCATGCTTTTGCCAGCTGTGGCTAGTTTCTGTGATTGTGTGAAGTTTGTTAGTAGTCAAGCTCAAAGAAGAAATTAGATTCGGATCTCCCTCCCTCCCGCCTCCCTTGCTCCCCTTTCTCCCGTCTCTCCCTCCCCTCTCCTCCTCCCTTCCCTTTCTCCTTTTATCTCCCTTCCTTCTCTCTCCCGTCCCTCCCTCTCTTTCTTTCTTTCCTATCTAATGATAGGGGATGAAACAGGGAGGGGAGCATAAAGGGTTGGAAAAAAGAAGAACCCAAAAGACCAACAGGACCTAACTGGACACTTCTAAATGGAAGATCTGAGTGGGAAGCAAGTGAGAACTCAGCATCACTAATCACTAGGGAGATAAATCAAAAGATGGCCTAGTTGGCCATCACTGGAAAGATAGGCCCTTTGGACACACAAACTTTATATGCCCCAGTACAGGGGAACGCCAGGGCCAAAAAAATGGGAATGGGTGGGTAGGGAAGTGGGGGGGAGGGTATGGGGGACTTTTGGGATAGCATTGGAAATGTAATTGAGGGAAATACGTAATAAAAAAAACACCAAAGCATATAAAAATAAATGAATCTTTAAAAAAATAAATAATAAAAAAAAACCACATTGAGATACCACCTGACATCTATTAGAGTGGCAAGTGTGTAAAAGAAAGGAAACTCTGAGATCAGAAAGGAGATACAGAAAAGAGAAGTCTTGTATACTGTGGGACTATAAATGCTTGTCGCCAATATCGAAAACATTGTGAACACTCCTAAAAACTAAACATAGAGCTACCATCAGATTCACCTGACAGATTTGAAATCATTATGTTGAAGAGGTGTCTCCTTCCATGTTCAGTGTAGCAGCATCCACAGTGGCACGGTTATTAGCCTGTGTGCTCATCAGCTGATGAATGGGTAAACAAAACGTTCAGTGTCCACATGTGTCCGTTACTTTTCTATTGCTCTGATTAAAATATCAGCAAAGACAGCTTATAGAAAGAAGTGTTTGTTTGGGTTTGGGGTTGCAGAGGGTTGGAATCCAGAAGACAGCTCACACTGGAAACTGAGAGCTCACATCTTCAACCACACCCAAAAAGCGGGGAGAACAAATTAGTAGTGGGGTAAAACTATAAAACTCCCAAAGCCCTCCCCAGTAATGTGCGTCCTCCAGCAAAGCTCCACGTCCCATAGATTCTGTCTCCTCAACAGCACCAACAAGTGACTGAGCACTTAAACACATGAGCCTCTGTGAGGCGCTCCACATTCTGATTCCCGCAGGACAGGATGGATAATCTTGAGCTCTGAAGAAGGCAAACATTCTCTCATTTGTGAAAGTGTGGATGCAAATAGAGAACTGTGTGTGAAATCAAGTAAGCTAAAGGAAGACCATAGGGCATATCTGCGTAGGTTTGGAGTTTAAAACTGGTGGGCCCATAGACGTGGGTAAAAGGACGGTGGCCATGCAAGGGAAGTGGAGGGAGTAGAAAGGTCTTATCCAAGAGTCCAAAGCCCCAGGTAGGAAGAATAAGACAGATTCTCTTTGTTTTTGTTTTTTTCTTTTTTTGATTACATAGCATGACAAGCCTAGCTATTAATGAGTATCATACATTTCAGCACTGTTACGACTTCATACATCTCATCACAAAGCTGTTTATTATGTCCAAGTAAATTACCTTGATTTAATCCTTCCATTTTGTATTAAAAATCCTGACGGGACTTGCAGGGTGACTCAGTGGTTCAAACTGCTTGCTATGCAAGATTGAACACCTGAGTTTGGTTCCCCTGATCCTCCTGAGGGTTGTTGTCAGACCACCGTGCCTGTGCCAGGACCCACACAACACACGTACACTCATGCACATGCACACATACACACACACACACACACTACACACACTACACACATGCACACATACACTCACACACACGCTCACACATATATACACACACTCGAATATACTACTCACACACACGCACATGCACACATAACACACACACTCATGCATACACATATATACATACACTAACATACACTCACATACACGCTCACACTCATACATATATACACACACTCACATACACTACACGTACATGCACACATAACACACACACACTCATACACACATATATACATACACTCACATACACACATATACTACACACACATACACACACAGAAATAATAATAATCTCAACACCACACTGATCCTCATAAGTAAATACCTATAATTTGTCATTATAAAAATTAAAGACTATATCTGTAAACAATAGCCCTAGGCATTTTTAGTCCAATTTTTAAAAAAAAAAATCTTCCTTCCCTGGTGACTATTAAAATTTTTGTCTGATTTTATGATAAGCAGTGGAGTAGGAAGCATAGTTATGAAATGGGAACCAGTCTGTGAAATTTACATCTGTGCTGGGGTACGCACATTACGTAATCCCCGATGTACAGCGTGGGCAGTTCTTCTGAATAGGAGACTTACGCACAGTACGTTAGCAAGATGCAGGTTTGGTCAACAACGATGTGGAGGCTTTCTTGCCCTCATGGAATTTTAAATTGGGCCTGAGAGTTTGTTTAAGCATCCCTTTCTGTAAAAATGCCCCACAGAAAAGAAAACATTTTATAATTTCCGTGTGAACCTAGGCTAATGTCTTCCAGCTCCAGGGTGATGGCCCCGCTCACAGCTCTTGGTCTTGTGCAGTTTTGATGTTCAGCATCAGCACACATACAGAGAGCTGTCAGTCATGCCAAGTTTTTCTCTTCCTACCTTCAACCCATTTGTAAACGTTTAACAAAGGGAGCTTAACTTCCATTATTACCACCAGGGAGCTGAAGTTGTCTCAAGAGATCCATTTGGCATCTCTGACAAATTGCATCTGCTAACTGCATTATGGCAGCAGAAGTCTGTGTCATAAAAATGGTTCTCAGTAATGGAAAAGATGGGTCAGAGTTGAACAGCTGTTCCCAGAACTGGACCGCAGTCATCTCTGCTGTTCCCCAGTAGCTCATAGGACAGGTCTCGTCTGTGAGTGAGTGTGCACCTTTCTCATCTGATCCACAGCCTGTTCTGTTTTAAAGTTTAAAAGTGACATCAAGAACACTCAAGTGGAGTGAGGTCTGTCTAGTTGGGCCTCTTATGGGTCAGGCGAAAACAATTGGGTCCTTAAAAACGCCCCTATCTTTCTTCAGAACATGACGGTGCCTTTCTTCTTTCGTGTGGGTGAGTCATCTTAACAGCAGTCAAAACAAGCTTGCAGCTGAGTTTTCCTTGGCTCCTTGTTGGTGGCCAGATCCTGTGTAGGGCCTGCAGGAGCCTTAAATTGTCTGCACAGAGGGCTGTCAGCAAGCTGAGCACTGAGGACCTGGGAAAACGGAGGCACATGGTGGAAGGAGGGAGACAGGAAGTTTAGGTGGAGGAGGGGAAATAGGGAAGAACTGAGCGCTGCTGTGTGGGTGCGTGGGGCACCATGATGCTGAGTGTGACCCAGCTCTGTGACCCTGAGTGAGCGCCGCTCCCCAGCCTCCTTTGCTGTACTTTTCCCATCTTTGAAGCGAGGATTAGCATTGGTGTCCTGCTAGGGTGGATTGGTCTGTTAGAACAAAATCTAGAATAAAAACAAGGCCTCTTCCTCTTCTTCTTCCTCCTCTTCCTCCTCCTCAAGAGTTAAGACTTGCACTTTCAATACAGTAGCCACTGGCCACAGAACTGTCCCTGAGCTGTAGTAATACAACTACATGTGGAGTCCCAAAAGCCAGAACAAAATGTGTATTCTGTACTATATTTTGTACTATATACACGTTAAAGTAACCATATTAGCTATAGTGGATTAAAATACTACTAAATTAATTTCAGTTTCCTTTTAATTTTTAATGTGGAAACAGGAAGTTTTGTAATGATGGTGTGGGCGACATGATATTTCTGTCGGGCAGTGTGCTGAATTGTATACTTCCCTTATAAGGCAAGGCCAGAGCAAAAAGAGCCAAGTGCTAGGTTTTACTGGGAAAAGGGAAACCGTGAGGCTGGCAATGCTGCTGAAGGAAGGCTTTCCTGGTCCATCCCTCAGTTCCGGCTCCAGGCACAGGCTGCTGCTGTGCATTATAAACTGGTTTTATTAATTACGCCTATAAATAACTTAAGAGCAATACAATTATATGTAGTTGTTAAAAATAGACTTTTTAATGGAAACATGTGAAAAAATCCATACCTTTTGTAGCTATTTTGTTTCTGCTTTCTTAATATTGTAAGCATCTCTTAGAACCCATTCCAAATCCAGACACGATAGATGTCTGATGAATCCCTACATTCTTAATTATTTTTATGCTCCATACTTTATGTATTTTAGAAACTGCCAACAAGGAGACACTGTGTTTTCCATGGGGAAGGAGGCTTCCTCCGAGTTGCATGCAGATGCCTCCAGACCTTCTTGTCATTGCCGGGTGCCCTTGTCCCCATGCTGGGGTGGGAGGCTGATGGTGAACTCCAGCTGGGACAGAATGGTTTTGGGGCAAATGGGTTCTGGCTTTGACCTGGCTTGACTTGGCTGTCCTCTCTTTCTCTTGCAGTGAAGTACGAGGAGCTATACTGCTTTTCCTTCAACCCCAAGCTGGATAAGGAAGAACGGGAGCAGGGCTGGTTGCTGGTTGACCTTAGTGAAGAATACAAGCGAATGGGCCTCCCTGATAATTATTGGCAGCTCAGCGATGTGAATAGAGACTACAGAGTGAGTGGCGCCATTTTAGTGGAGTACAAACACTTAACTTCTCATGAGGTTACCAAGTCAGTTAGCATGGGATAGCCTTTATCTCTTCTAGATTTTGTAGCTCTTTGTAGATGGAGTCTGACTTGTCCCCATTTCTTTCACTGTGCTGGTCCCTGCCCCCTCCAGGACTGGGGACTGAGCCCAGGCTCTTATGCCACATGAGTAATCTGTCACTGTAGCTATGTCCCCAGCCCATTCTGCCCTTCTCTTCCAACTGCACCTAGAATGAATCCCTCAAGACCGTCCCTCCATACTCCTCCTCTTAAGGGGTGAGCATTTGTGAACTCCGAACCGCCCAGTGCAGACTTTGTGGCCAACAGTTGATGAGAGAGCTGGCTGGGACCTCATTCTCCCATCACATCTTTTTATAGCACAGGGGACGATTAGTGTGGAAATCCGAGGGACCCTGATGGCAGTTTGGCACCAGCCTCTTGATATGCTCACTGTATTCTCAATTGGTACATAAGGTCACCAAGAGGCTCCCTAGAGGGATGTGAAAAAAAAAATGTGCCTGTCCTCCCAGGAAGGAGTGCCAAGTGAGCCTCTTGTTCTCTCCAGTGAGGAGTTCACAAGTCACAATTAATTCCTCGTGCTCCAGGGACTTAGCCAGAACAGGGAGATGGAGACTGGGGGTGGCGGGGAGAGATGGTAATTCTTCCAGTTTAACCCTGGAGTGTGTTTGTGGGTGTGTATGCTGAGGCTCAAGCCCGGGGTTCTGTGCCTGTCATGCCAATGGCAGACCACTGAGATGTGCTCCAAGCCCACTCTTCTGTCTTATCTTCCTTCCTTCCTTCACAGTTACATACTTTGACAGCCTCTCTTCTTATTTAAACAGTGCCCATGTTTAGTGGCCATTCGTAGTGACATTGAGTCTCCTCTTCACATTCCTGTTTCTTTGTTTCACAAGATTGTCTCGGTGTATATTTATAGATACTGTTATTGCTCATGTAGCTATTATGAATACATCCCAGCATGTTTTCTGACCTTCAGAACTTTTGATTTATGATTTGTTTTGGTTTTTTTTTTTTTGAGATAGTCTCAGGTAGTTCTGGCTGAACTCAAACTCAGAGTTTAAGGATGGCTTTCAACTCCTGGTCCTCCTGCCCCTTCATGTAAAGTGCTAGGGCATAGCGCGTGCTTCCATACCTGACTTAGGGGCGCTGGACATTGAACCCAGAACTTCTTACATGCCAGGGGAACACTCTGCCCTCCGAGCTACATCCCAGTTCTAATCATTTATTTTAATCATGATTTCTGCTTTTATATGTTGCTAATCGTCTAAATTTGACACTGTGTAAGAGCTACAGCTAACATCTTTACTAATTATGATTGTTATAGTTTGATACTAAACCTTGCCCCAAAGTCAGGTGGGTTTTCACTATTATCCAGAGTATCTCAGAGATACAGGTTATTTGAGATACAGTTGGTTCCTTATGATAATAAAACTTCCTTGTTATTATGCATAAACTCAATTACAATACCTAACATAATCTTCATGAAGTGCTGGGTTAGTATCATTAGCCTGATTGCCCTCTTGCTAAAGTCAACTTTTGCACCAAGTGTTTTAGCCGAAAGATGAGAGAGTGAAGGGGAATCTGACTTTTATAAAGGAAGTCGGATGTCTTTGTTTCTCAACTATTCAGCTGTCCTTGAACAAGGAAGGAGAGAGAGAGAGTGAAGCACAGCCACTGAATGGTACTTTCTCCATGCTGCTGCTTTGATGACTTTCCCCTTAGAATTAACCACCAATGTGACTCATTTGCGCATAGTAACCGGAGCCCTGCATCACCCAGACTGAAAGCTGTGTGTCACTTGCCATTTCTTTTCCAGAGAAACTCCCAGCCCAGTAAGCCTGGCCCTTTCCAGACTGCTGTGACAGAAGAGGTGAAAACCTCGGGGATTTTCTGACTTGAGAAATGTCAGAGGAATATCTTTAATTTACTGCCAGCTTAGAAATAGGACAACCCTTATCTTACATAGTAAGTTCTGACTCATCACCCACTGAGGACATTTCATCTCAGCCCGCTTCCTGTGAACCTTGAGTTTAAGACTGAGACAAATAGGTATTTTCTTCTCTTGCTTTATGAGTTATTTTACACTTTGCACAAGTCCTTTCAAGTGGGTGGAGTGGGAAGAACTTGCGAGTCAACACAGAAGATGTCAGCTGAGTGTGAGCGGCCTGCAGCCGGTTTGCCGTGGTCATCTCTGTTGTCCATGAAGCACCTTTGACACTCACTTGATGGCTGCCTAAGTCTGTAAGCCCAGACTTCATTTTATATACAACCCTGAAGTTACCTCTCTTTAGATCAAGTGATTGGTGTCTGTTACAGGGTAAACTTTAGTCAGGCTAGGGATGTACCTCTGTGGTAGAGACCTGCCAGCATGCAGAGGCCCAGGTTCAGTCCCTGGACATTGGGGGGAAAGTTGCTCAATCTTCCTTGTAATGTAAGTTAAAATATGATCTAAGCCTCATATTTAATTAGACTTGTTTTAAATTTAATCATATTTTTAAATTTAACTAAATTAGAACTTCAGTTCCCTACAGCTAAATCTTAACATGTTCTATGATATTTTATTAATTACTTTGCTCATAACTTCATTTGTCATACATTTCTTGAAGCAAGTTCTAGGATCCAAATATTTAAAAGGTGTGTCTGTGTTGATGTTTCTCAGTTCCCAATAAGTTACCCCAGGTCTGACTCAGACCCTTTGGATAGCATCTTGGATGGCTACCAACTGTGTAGGTAAATACATTTACTGGAAGGTTATATACCCAGGTCAGCAGAGAGCAGTTCTGAGAATGTGGCCATCTCTGCTACTCATTTCTGCCCCAGGTCTAACAGTAAGAAAGTAAGGACTGAGATAGAAATCTCAGGCCATTCCTGAGGAATTGCAAAACCTGGTAGCGTAAGTTCTGTTGTGTAGCGTATTCTTCATTACCAGAGTTTGAGCCAGTTATAAAGGGACAGCTGTGAGGTTTGGCATCTTCCTCGTTTTTCAGTGTGCAGATCAGTAGAATTCAGTATGTCACATTGCTGTGCCATTTAACTCCAGAACTCACCTTACAAAGCTGACACTTTGTGCCCATCAAACAGTAATTCTCTCTCCTCAGTGGTTAGCATTCAACTTCTGGTATCTATGGATTAGATTTTTAGATACTGCATAGTAATGGAACCATGCAATGTTATCCCTTTATGTGGCTTTTACTGCAGAGTTTAGTTGGATTTTTCAGGGTGGCTAACGTCCCTATGTAAATAGAAAACATTCCGCTCCATGGTAGGCTGATGGATTTGGGGGCCTGGTACTTTCTCAGCTAGCAGGAACAGTGCCTCCTCTGGTGAGGATGTGTGAATACCTCTTTGCAAGTCTGCTTCGCCTCCTGCTGATTTCCCCAGAGTGAGGTCTCTGGAGCATGTAGTAAATTGTACTGTAAAAGTTGTGACGGGCGTCTGTACTGTCTCTCACTGTGCTTGTGTTGCTTCAGAGTCTCGCCAGCACACACAGGACAGGGTCCTGGTTTCTCTGAGTCTTTGCCATCACTTGTTTTCGGCTTTGCCCTAACGGTGCCCAGCCCAACTGTTGGGAGGCGATCTCTCAGTGTAGTTGATTTCATTTCATTGGCAGGTTAGCGGTGCCGAGGTCCTTTTCATGTGTGCTGACTTACTCTGAGTGTCCCTGTTTTCAGTTACGTCATTTGCTTTTTTTGACATGAATTTCCTTATGTATTTTGGGTAGTAAACGAATGATTTGGGAATATATTCTTCCTTTTTTTTTTTAGTTACCTTTATATTCTTTTGGTTGCTCCTTGGGTGCATAAAAGTTATTGTTCATTGTAGTCTCTTCCCCCCCCCCCCATGCTTATTCTTTTGACATTGTACATAAGACACCAAAACCAGATTTAATAGGAAGCTTTTCTTTCCTCTTGTACTTCTGTGGAAGTTTTGCATCCTTTGTTCACACCTTTAGTCTATACTGAGTTAATTTTTGTATAAGGTCTAAGAGCCCACATTTTCCCTCTCCGTGTGAATCTTCTGTTTTCCCAGTAACTAGATAAGAAGCCGTACTTTTCCAGGAATAGTTTTGGTCCCTTCGTTGGGATTGCTCAGCTGCCCATATGACGCTTATCTGTGGTCCCTCCGACATTGATCTGTCTTAATGCCAGGGTCACACTCTTTGGTTACATGTGGCTCTGTCACCTTCCTTGAAATCACGTATCATGAATCCCCAACTGTTCGTTAGAAAAAATGGAATCTCTTGAGAATTCATATTAGTTTTCAGATAAAGTTTTGTATTCCTGAATAAGGGGCCATTGAGGCTTGTGATAGGCTTTGCCTAGGGTCTGTAGGTTGCTTTGGGCAGGGTACTTACTACTATTGGGTCTTCTACTCTAGGAATTCAAGCATCATTCCATTTGTATCTTCTGGAGAGATGTTTGTAGTGTGCAGGGTAGGACTTAGTTTTCACTCAGGAGCATTGCCTACTTCAAAAGGAGGATAAATTTCATTCTTTAGTTCTGTCTGTATAAGGCTGTTTATCAGAAGTCAAGTTAAATGACATTGTAGGCCTGGGGGTATGATCATCATTGTCGTCATCATATTATCAACAGCGTTAATGGATTTTTACAGGTGCTCCAGCTTCTTAGAAATTCTAGTGGAAGATGTTCAGGGTGCCATATACTTTAGCTTTGACTGATGGGCAATGCGCTGAAGAAGCAGAATTCCTTTAAGAGAATTGTATTCAAGACAGGAGGGTGTGCCAGTCAGCTTGGACACACCTTCGATGTGGTTGACTGGGCACAGGTAGAGCAGCTTTGGCCTGTACAGTGGCTGAGCCATGAAGGTCACAGTCTCCTCTGGAGAGTGGTAACTCTGGTGTTGTAGATGGTAGCGACTGTCCTTCACAGTATTAAGTGAAGAGGGCTGTGTGCAGACATCAGGACAGCCTCTGAGTGGTGCTGTCAGTGTGAAAGTGCGTATGCAATAGATAACTTTCCTTTTCCTAGTCATATTTCAGCCACAGTATACATAATGGTGTGGCCTGAGCCTCGCTGGACATTTTCTGGCTTTGGGAGACCCGCAGAGGGCCTGTCGGGGGCTGCAGAATCCTTTACTTTCCTCCCGATTTTCAGAAGCTTAAGTGCAGTATTTTGGGTAGTCTTCTGTTGTTCAGATTATTTTACTTAGCAATAAAACTTTTTCAGTTGCTTTGTGTTGCTGTTATTAGGAAGAGTATATGTGATTCTCAGTTTACTGAAATCCTCCTTACTTCCTTTTAAAACTGGTTATGCTCAGGACATGGCAGTCTGGTGCAGTGACTACGTGCCTTTGGTCCTTGGGCCAGCAGCAGGCGTGGTGCGGGTGTGGGTGTTAATGTTCTAGTAACTTGCTTGCTTAATTGAGACAGACTCAGACACCAGGTTGCAATCATGGGGAAGTGCAGTATTCCAGGGCCTCATCCTAGCTGTCTGGGTCCAAGTGAGTTGGGCTTTGTGCTCTTGGTGAGCCGGATTCTCTCAGGGTACCCAGTCCACAGGAGACTGAGGTTATGCTCTGGACCCGTGGCCATTCCTTTTATGGCCTTTTAATGGCTTCCTCCATGATTTTTAGCAGTCTGGTTAAGGAAGTTTGGAAGCTGGCAGGGAGGGCGGCATCATGACGGAGCTGTTTGCAGCTCGGAGGCTTGTGGGTTTTTACTCTCTCAGTGTGGTAAGGGTGGGTCGAGATGGCCAAAGATAAAATATCACCCCTGTTGCCACACCCATGTGGATTTTGTTGCTATGACTCCAAAGATGCTTGACTTCCAGGAAATAAGCAGTTGTTTAACGAAGCCCAGGGAACTGTTTGCTATCTGATAGATTGACTGATGGGAATGCCAGACACCCATCAGCCAGCCACTGTCACCAATGCCAAGTGCTGGCATTTATTTTGGCTCTGGTAGTTTCTAAAGTGCTCCGCCATGGATGTTGTCTGATTTTTTTTTTTCCCTCCTCTTCTTATCCACTTTGTAAAATACCATTTCTAAACTGTCAGTTTTGGAGATGAGAGAAGCAAAGCATCCCGTGTAGTCCGGCTTCCTCAAGGTTGGGGAGCCGCAAACTCCACACCGTGTGCTGAATGGCTGACTTCTTAAGTTCCTCTCAAGGTACCGGGACCTGCCGCAGCAGTTCCTGCCAGAAGGGGCAAATCTTTCCTTACCACTTACAAAATCAATGCACTCGCGTCACCGTTAAGGCTGGCACATCATTTGGTGATGGGAGGCATACCATGAAATCCTACCTAGAAGGCTTCCTGGGAGAGGACCCGGGAGGACACTTCTCAGGAGAGCTGGAGATTGTCCCCACACGGGCTGCCGGTCAGCTACAGGCTTCTAACGTGTCTCTGGCCGTTAGGATGCAGATGAGTTTGTCCCTTTTTGGTAAAAGGAAGACTCAGTTGTTAATGTCCTTCCCACATAAAGAAAAGGGACGTCGCACGGTCACAGGACATTGGTGGTCGGTTGGTCTTTCCTTTGGAGTGACGTCACAGAACCAGCAGTGCTTCATCCCTCTGGGTGGCCTCAGGTTCCCTCGGAACAGCCTCCCTTGTAACTTGATGAGGAAGGCCAGGATCTGCAACCTTTAAGTGTGTTGACATGGGATTTCTGGTGGGAAACTGCACAGATTGTAATGTGATGCCTCAACATCTCTCTGTTATTTTCTGGCGACAGGTTTGTGACTCTTACCCCACGGAACTGTACGTCCCCAGATCGGCCACGGCACACATCATCGTGGGCAGCTCCAAGTTCCGGAGCAGACGGCGATTTCCTGCCCTTTCCTACTACTGTAAAGACAGCCATGTATGTCTCAAAGCGGGCCCTGGTTTCACACTTCGCGTTTACGTCTTAGCCTAAATGGGGATTTTTCTAGTGTCCCCTTGTGTCCGTCTGTCTTTGTCTCTTTCATTTTTTTCTTTGTTTATTTATTTAAATTCTTAGTGGCACATGAGTACCCTGTGAATGGTGTGAGACAATCTAGTTCCATGTAGAAACTTTGCCTTCTATATGTATTTGGCAATAAACTGATGGTAGACTCAGACAGTACCCAAGTGTGATCAGCCACATGAATGAAACCATCCCCTGTGGAGGGGCCTGGCTTTGATCCTGGGATCCTAAAGGAGGCTGTAGTACCAGCCATCACTTCCCCTCTCCTGGCAGCGGATGAGGAGGGATGGCGTGCTCCCACAATTTAAAGGAAAATTCCGAGAAGCAAGGGCAACATTTCTGCTCACATCCTAGTTACCAGAACTATGTGCAGCAGGCATGAACATGCAGTCTTGTGGGTAGCCATGCAAGAAACCAAAATTTAAAGCTTTATTTCCAAGGAAGAGAGAAAAACAAATTTGGAGGAAAAACAGTGGCCTTTGCCATCTGCTATAAAAATTATTTGACTCAAGCCAGGCAAAAAAATGTTTGATTTTTCATGGTTAATATAGTTTTATATTCAAAACCAAGTGATGCTATGTGTGTATCATTGTGTGTACATGTGTATGATTGTGTGTGAGTGAATGTAATCGACCTACAGTCAAGGTGGAGCAGCAGCTGTCAGACCAGACAGGAATTTTCTAAAAATATTTTGAGCAAGGCAGCTTCACCACCAGGCAGCACACAGCCTTCTGTGTTGCCTTCTTCAATAGAAAATACTCACTTGGTGGTGAGTTCTGTCCTTTGAAAGGATGCATTTTCATCCACTGTTCTTGCTCTATTCTTCTCCACTTGATGGGGTCTGGAGAACGTCCACTTTTATCTGTGTTATTCAACTCCAAGTATGTTTGAGGCCACACAGGAATGGAACAGTGTTTTGAGCAAAGGGTGACTCCCCCTTTTTAAAAATAGAATTAGTAAGGTTATGAGATTCTGTGTTGTTATACTTTAAGCTGGGATGCCAGTAACATTCAGACTTTGTGGTTCATTGATGAGGTGAGATAGGGGTGGGATTTAGATGAGGGGAGAGGATCACTTCTCCTTTCAGCAGTAGGATGGAGGGGTGTATTTAAACAGTGAGCCCAGGTGTTATGCTACTTCCTTTTCAGAGAAAAGTGAACCGTTCTTTGTTGGTATGAATATTGTTAAGGGCAGAGGTGTAGTACATCAGACTGGATCGGATCTTCAGGAGGTAGGCCTCAGAGGTGGGCCTTGCTCTAACGTTCTTCATGATGAGTTTCAGATCTGAGGGTGAACTTGTCCCGCAACTGGATATATTGCAGCGTTAGTGGTCCTCTGCACCGAGCTTTAGCTGTTCTTGCGTGGTATCACATAGACATGTTTCCAAGCATCTCTTTGTCATGTTGTCACTCTGGAGACAGCGGCTGTGTGACACTTGGGCTCCCATTTTCACATCTCTGTACAGTCTGGTTTCAGGGTGGAATAGTAGTCATTTTTGTGTTTTATAACGATATTTGGAATGCAGCATCATGTCCAAATGTCTGAGTGCTTCTGGGCAAGCTTGTCCTTAAGGAAGTACCACGGCTGAGTGTGGACTTCTGTGGCTGAGGGAAAGTTGGGTGAGGTGGCTTGTTGGCTTCCCACGCTCTCATCGCTCATACACCCCATCTGCTGGATAACGGACCATGAGGTTGACCTGGGAACAGTGGAAGAGGAGGCTCTGGGAGTCAGGCCTTGCAGTGTCATGACAGGGAGGTCATCCTGTCCCTGCAGGACGTTTGCTGATGTGTTGTAACTGTAGACTGGTGGGGAACTGAGGCCCCATACTTAAGCGAGCAGAACACTTATGTGACGTAGATGCTTGCATCAAGCTTACACAAAAACCAGGGGCTTCTTGGTTTTACCAGGTGTCAGGGTACCCTATAATATTAATTTTAAGCCAGTTGTTGTATGTGGGCCTTGTTCCGCCCCCTCCCTTAACTCCCTCTGATGTCAAACCACTTTATAGGTCATGCTTAGAGACTTTCACTTATGAATAGCATTCTGGGTATGGTTTTTACTGAGAGTCACTTAATCCTTTGCTCTCTGTTACCATGCTAGCAGTTTTAAAAGTCACTTTACTTTAAATTGTGTCCAACATGGTCTCCTAGCTTCACATCATGAATTCCCAGTGGGGCGGGGGCAGGGGGCTTGGACTCATAGATGATTTCTAGTCTGTTAAGACACATTTTCCGAAGCATCAAGCTGTCCATGCTGTCTGTGGGGATGGGTTCTAGAGCTCACCAGTGTCCCTGCATGGGCTCGTCCCTCACCTAAAGTGGTAATGTTTGCATGCACTCTGCTCACACCCTCCTGCATACTGTACATCAGCTCCTGATTGTTTCAGATGCCCAACCAAGGTAAATACTTGCTATGGTGGGATATTTAGGGAAAGGCGACAGAAAGTCGATTCAGAGTCAGTCCTTTTAGTTGAATACTTTTGATCCGTGGTTGTGGAAAGCTATAGCTGACTAAACCCACCGGCCTAGGACCTGGTGACTGGAAAGACAGACGGAAAGATGTTTGTATGGTGTTGGAAACGAGGGTCAGGGAAATGGTGGGGTGTGCTGAGATGGGGTCTGAAGAGACCCCTAAACATCCCTACTGGGCAAACCTAGCAGTAGCCTGGGCTTTTATTACTGTGAAAATGTGACCTTTAGATTTGATTTGGGTACTCATGATTCTTTTAAATAGACTAGTATATTAAAAAAAAAAAAGACAATAAGCACCAAATAAGCACTAAAATTGTTTCCCTAGTCTTTCCACTAATAGTGCCTTGTAAGTTTCAGGAAAGTGATTATTCTGCTTTCAGCAGTGAAAAACATTATTACTAAAAAGGAAAGTAGGTTGCTTAAAAAGTTTTAAATTCATGGTATGGATCCTACTTAAACATTTCCACACATTCCTAATACCTTACACAGAAAGCTTACCCAGGTAGCAAGCTCTTCAGCTTGGGTTAAAAGTAAACCTATCTTGATTTCCATAAAATCCAATACCATTTTCCCATGTTGGTGTGGAGTGCAGGCTAACCACAGGCGCCTCTTCCTGGGGATGCTCCCACAGTGTCTCTGACAGTTCTGTGTTGCTGTGGCCTCTCCCCGCAGGCCTCCATCTGCAGGAGCAGCCAGCCCCTTTCCGGCTTCAGCGCTCGGTGCCTGGAGGATGAGCAGATGCTCCAAGCCATCAGGAAAGCCAATCCTGGAAGTGACTTCATTTATGTCGTGGACACAAGGCCTAAAGTAAGTGTCACCATTTTCATACGTGTCTCTGCAGCCCTGAGTCCTGAGGCCGGAAGGAACCAAAGCTTGACTGGTAGCAACCCTTTGCCTTATCTGTAGAGGGTTGTTCCTGGTCTGATCAGACCATGGGGCCACCAAAGGGCTGCTCTCTGCTGCATCTCAGCTCCTGAAGGGGCTGAGTGTGCTGAGTACATTTCTGTTTCCGGTTTTTACCATTGTGCCGGTCACACAGTAAATGGCTTACTGTTTAGGTTTGCAAGTAGTTTGGCTGTGGATTAAATGTCAGCGGTGCTATTCAAAACAGGTTACAAGGGAATAAAAATATGACAGAGGAAAAATAGCTTAGTTGGTCAAGTCAGTTTAAAATGAAAGCCATTAAGAGTAAGAGCTTCGTGGCATAGTCAGTTGTAGATGTTTATAGACATAGTCTTCACATCATACATAATGGGCCCTGACTTTCTAGTAAGCTTTCATTGCACAACATAGATCAAATCTCTGATCCAGGGGTGAAGGACTGGAAGAAGGTCTGCCCTTGAAAGATGTGACAGATTAACTTCTGTTGCCTGTCAGTTTCTGCCTCTGTCTGAATCAGGTGCAAACCCCTTTCTCCAACCCTGACTGCCCTCCTCCCCGCGCCCTGTATCTTTTGTGTACGGTAGAGCTGTTCTGTATTTTCTGATAAGTTATGTGCTTCTCAGAGGACATTTTGCAGACAAACTCAGGCTTCAGGGCTTTACTGAGTGGAGACTGGAAATCCTTTTCCTACCCTACTTTTCCAGCTTTAAACAGGGATAAACAGATTGACCTCCTAAGAGCCAGTGATCCAAGTTAGGTCCCTGTAGTGTAAGTCCTTATTAGAACGTGGCAGCCACAGGACCAGGCCTTGTCTGTATTTAAAGCCACCTTCTTAGTCCTAAGGATTCAGTTTGAAGGGTATATTTAGTACTCACTTTGTTTATTGTTAAGTGGTAAGAAGTTGACTCTGATCCAGTAGATAAAGAAAGTTGGGTGCTCTCTTCTCAGGTGCAAAGATGTGGCTTGTAAAAACTGCTTCAAGCTTTGTGTTCCCCTCCTCTCTCCCCCTCTTTTCTCTCCCTCTTTTCTCTTTCTCCCTCTCTCTTTTCTTCTATCCCTCTCTTTCTCCCTCCCTCTCTCTTTTCCTCTCTCCCTGTCTTCCCCTCCTTCCTTTCTTCTTTTTTTTCATGACCACGTTGGTTGATTCCCACCCCTCAGGTGCGGTAGTTTTCCTAGGCCACCAGGAAAGTATGCAGATGTTTGCCACAGAAGGGTTGCATGGCGGCATGCAGGTTGTCCTCAGTCCTTGCCTTCTGCATCCAGCTTTATTTCCTAGTATAATAATAATAATAATAATAATAATAATAATAATAATAATTAATAATAATAATAATAATAATAAAGACAAAGGCTTGGGAGGCAGCTCCCAGGGTCCTGATCCTTGGTCTCTGAGCGGGGTTAAGTCCACACAAGGGCTTCCCAAGCCACCCACCCAGATGAAAGCCTTTTGAATTGTTTGTTCACTGATGGGACAGTGATGGGCCGCAGAGGCAGTGAAAGCCTTAAGTATGTACTGAGAAAAGTCTCCTTGGTCTCAGCTGTTGCTAGAGATTGGTACATTAACACATGGAATTGAGTCAGAACGGTATTTGTGGAGGTCTAAGACAAGGACCGTGTCTCTGTACTTCAGCCTCTTCTGTCAGATATGCTGGCATTCTGTTGAGCTTGCAAAAATGTTCAGCACGTTCTCATTTCACTCTTGGAAGAATTCTGCAGATTGGGAGGCTTCTTGTCTTTTCCTGGACTTAGCTTTAAAGAGGTTAGGTAATTCACTGAGACCACACGGTTTAGACCCAAGGCCACATTCAGTTAAATACAAGCTTATTTGACATCAAAGCCAGTGGCTTTTTTGTTTCTGTTTCCCAGAACATCTCTAGGGGACCCTTGTCCCCGCTTCCAGACTCTAGAGGGTTGACACCTAAGTTGATCACACACCCAGCTCCAGGCTGAGCCAAAGTCACCTCAAGCCAGTGGAGCAGGAGGGCTCTAAGCTGTGTGCCTGCCTACCAGCTATGGAGGAAGTATGAGTCCTGAAGTTAAGGCTGTCATCTGTCTAAGCTATGGAGGAAGTGTGAGTCCTAAAGGCAGGGGCAAGGTTGAGTCAGTCACCTGCTTCTGTGGTGACCGGCCCTGTGACATGCCTCAGCTCCATGGACTGCTTTGTGGTTGTGGCCTTAGTGTCACGGCGCCAGGGGTTGTTTCATTGTCTAACAGGAAGTCATAGGGTATTTCTCTCTTTCTTGGTAATGAGGTAATGTCTATTCACTGGGTCCCATGCAGGAGACATCTTCAAGATACAGCTATGAAGTTCAGGGTACCTGAAAAGTGGGAACCTGGGATCTTATTTCCTGGTTATATGCATAAAGTTTGAAGGTGGCCATTGACAGAGGAAAGAGAGTGGGAGAGAGACATTTGTGTTTTGTAGCAGGTGAGGGGAGAGTCTTCAGTCCTGTTCTTTGTAAGTGCAAGGATGGACAAATATCCTTTGGCTTAATTTGGACCTTAACAAACTTGATAAAACCTTGCTAACACAGCTTACCTATCATGGAGGCCCCCGGAGAGGGACCTGGGGCTAATGTAGCTGGCAATGGCTGCTGGTCTAGGCTCAGGCCACAGTGGATCTCGTATGCGAGTGAAAGGTGGCACAGTACTTCTAGGAGCCTATACTGTGTGCCTTAGGAAAGTCACCCTTTGGATGCCTATGCGGAGAAGGCAGAGACAGCCAGTTATTAGCAATCAGAAGCACTGTCAACCAGTAAGACAACTGACATTGCCTAGCTTTGCAAAGAGCTGTTTATCTAACTGCATCTCTTCCACATGGTCCCTTCTACCAACTACACAGAGCAGGCGAGCCTGTTAGAAGCCACGGGAAGGGAGAGCCCTCATCACCTCACGGAGCCTGTACCCAGGGAAAGAGACCGTTTTGCATCATATATGGGTTGAAAATTTAAATTAGCCTGGATCAAGATTTCATCCTGTACTCTTAAATACGTGAAAGATGTCCCTGGATGGCGAAGGGGACATTTTGAGAAGCTTATTTGTAGGTCATACCTGTAGGCAATAAAATCATCTAGTATTTCCAAGAGTGTGCCACAGTTAAGTTAGTGAGGAGAAGAAAGAGCACTCTTTGACACCTGTGCTAGGCTTTGGCCCAGTTCTCCTAAAGGTAGCTGTCTGTCTGTCTGTCTGTCTGTCTGTCTCAGTCTGGAATATCTTTTTTGGGTGTTTATTATTTCTAAACCTGTGTTTCTGCTTTGAAAGTTCAGCTTTTGCCACATTAAATAAGTAGAGCTCCTAAAAAATAGTTTGTATGATAGATTAAATATCGCCACCTTGTGTTTGTTATGTGAATTACAGACTGACTTTGAAGAGGTTTTCTCCTACTTGCTTTTAAGGAAAACTGCCTGCCGTTTCTCCCATTGTAACTCCTAAGTGATTTAAAGTGTGAGCATATGTTATATATGCAGGAACTGTAGTAGTAAGAGTGCTTTGCTTATCACGTATTATACATGTTCAGAAGAGATGGGGCGGGGCTGATGAGAAGGCTGGACCTTGAATTTAGATGCAGAATAAGTGTGTAGTTCATATAACATCAGGCTCGTTGGATCTGTTGATTTGTTGCATTTAATGAAGTTCATTACAGAGGTTTAGCTGAAACTGCCCTGAAAATAATTATGTAAGGCCATAACGTTTTAAAAGTACACAGTTCCATGAGAGCAACATGCATATGTAATTTCTGGAAGAAAAAAAAAATCCCCTTAAAATATTAGAACATATATATCCCTTAAGATATATCATGAAAGTGTTTATTGGTTATGGCTAAAGCCTTAGGGATGTGCCTTGCTTTTGTAGACCGGGGTCAGTCTCCCGAAGAGCCCACAGCCCCATAGATGCCAGAGGAGCAGAGGAGGGGAGCAGGAGCCCGCTTGCTGACGAAGCAGGGACTCCTGTGGCAGTGGCTTGCTCTCAGCTCTGGCTGTATTGTGTTTTCTCCCTGGTTGTCTCATTCTTCTCTATGGTCCTGACTTAACGTGTGCTTCTTGTAACTGTGAAAGGCTGCGTGAGTAGCTGAGGTCGTGTTGATAGTATCCCCCTGCAGCTTGCCACTCCCTTTTTCCTTATGAAATTGCTACCCAATTGGCATAGTCTATGGTAACTTTAATTCTTCTTAGTGAATGTAAATAAATGAATCAGTAAGTATTAACGGTGGGTGGTTGAATGAACATTTTCTTAGCTTACACATATGTACATGTAGCTGTGTGGTGTATGTGAGAGAGAACGGGGGAGAGATAGGTCAGGCAGGGTCTGTGTCTTTGGTCCCTGGTTGTATTCCACAGCATGGATATGCCCTTGTTTACGCAGTTACCACTTGGAGGAGACAGTCATAGGTTTTCGGCTTTCATGTTTACAAAACCATTTGTCACAGACAGTCTTGATCTATATATGTTAAGACCTTTGTTTTTAGGAGGTTTTCAGAACTAGAGGATGTGGACCAAAGCATTTTAATTTAGCTTAGTTTTTTTAAACTTAACTATTTGAAGGACTACTTAATACTATACACTTAAAAGCAGACCCCTTCACTAACCCCCATTTGGCTAGTCCCCTAGCCTTTGTGGCCCTAGGAAGATAGTGGTAACTGAACACTGTTCTCCATAAATGGTGGCCTGCTTAGTCACATTGCAAGAGAGGAGCATTCCCAGCCATGTATCCCTGTGAAATCTTTCCCAGCTTGGGCAGGACTTGTCTGTTTGCCTGTACTGTGCAGGGTTAAAGCAATCTGGGCTTACTCCGTTTCTTCAGCATCCATTAGCATTGAAACCAGTTTACACTGACATATCAAGTATCTTATCTATGGTTCTGAAAGTGACAAAAGCTCCCACATCAGACCTCTGGGTCATGTCTGGATGGGGAGGGGCACCCTGCAGCCTGACGGTCAGCACTCTCTCTTCGGTAATCCTGCTGAAGGCTCAGTTGGGCAGATGAGAAGAACCATTCCTGCCTGACAGTTCTCACGTTATGACTCCTACTTGTTTCTCTGCGTTACAGTTCTGGCAGATAATCTAGCGCACAGGGACTTATGCTGATTGCTGTCTCTGTGGATACTTCTGCCACTTAGGAGATTTTCACGTATAGTGTTAAACTGGCTCTGCCAGACTTCGACATCAAGTCAGCATCACCATCAAACTGGCAGCGTCATCTCCAGACCTTAGGGAGCACTTTCCACTAAGGAACTGTTAGCCCAGGCTAGCACATGAGGGCTCGTGACCACAGGCTTGACCTTTATGCTTGCACTGAGAGCTCTGTACAGTGTTTCAGGGGCTCAAACTGTAGTATGTATGCATCTGCGAGTCTTTGCAATGTTTTCCTAAGTGGTTGTTGCATGTCCTGAATGTAATTGATGACTTTTGTTTTGCTGACAACTGCAGCTTAATGCGATGGCAAATCGTGCTGCAGGGAAAGGCTATGAGAATGAAGACAATTATTCCAATATCAAGTTTCAGTTTATCGGCATAGAGAACATCCACGTCATGAGGAACAGTCTTCAGAAAATGCTGGAAGGTAAACCATTTTGTTATGCACAGCTTTAAAAGAATACTTAAGTATTTTGATGCCGAAATGGAATAAGATAGTCTTTTGATGTAATTTTTTTTTTTCCCAGTGATACTGTTAAACAAGTGTGGTGACTGGGAAATACATTGCAGTTGGGAAGATAATTGTGTTGCAGTGACTCTTTAAGCCATCAGCAGCCTCCTGGTGTCATTCCAGTAGTGTAATTGAGTGGTTTAATATTTGGCAGTTAGCAGCCAGGACTACACTGGCACTTTAATATCCTAGATAAAAACATGGACAGAAGGAGCCTCCCTCCCTCCTTCCCTCCCTCCCTCCCTCCCTCCCTCCCTCTTTCCCCTCCTTTACTTTCTTTCATTCAAAGACATCTGGAAAGAAAGCAGTTTTACCTTTGAAGCAGTAACTCAGTGTTCCTATCTGGAAATCAGGTTCACAAACTGTCCCCACACTGCTGAGTGACTGATAGATTCAAAGATGATAGATACATAGATAGATGATAGATAGATAGATAGATAGATAGATAGATAGATAGATAGATAGATAGATGATAGATGGATGATGGATAGATGGATAGATAGATAGATAGAGTTTAAATACCAGGAACCACCGGAGCACACATGCACTTGCAACCCCCATCCTGAGCAAGCACTGCGAGGACACATAAGGACCTACGTATTCATGTGGAGAGGAAAGGGAAGGTTGGCTCATATGATATGGAAGAATGACGCCTGTGTCTGTGTATTCATTAGCAGACAGTATGCTTTGCATGCAAAACTTGCTGCCTTACTGCCTACGGTCTACCTGATCCTGAAGTCCCGTGAGGGATCAGATCCTGCTGCCTCCAAGGGCAACCACGAAAGAGGAAGATGCCGAAGCCACAGAGCTTCCCCTTGCCTGTGAGAACGGCAGGGATGGGGTGGAATCTAGGGAAGTTGGTTGTCTCAGTAGGCTCTGTGGAGTTTGGGATGGAGCTGGACAAGGACGGAGCTGGACTGCGTTGGGGGATGTGCCTCTGACCTCGGTGACTTCACAGTTCTCTGTTCTATCAGGGCAGCAGTGTGGCAAGAACCTAAATGTGCCTGGGAAGTGTCACAGAGAGACCCAGCATCTTCCTCCTGCATCCCCTGGTTGACCTTAGTCACTGTGGGACTGGGAACACATCCGTTGTTTCCTGTGCCCGCAGGGAAGTGAGTGGATTCAATTATAACTTACCCAGTTTGATTGTTTGTTTTCTACATGACAGTTGGTGCCACTGGCTGCAACACTAAAATTTGATTAATGGCTGTGGGTCTAGCTTAGTACTATAAGGCGTTGGGGTAACTTCTCAGCCCTGGGGTAGATAAATATGCATTTAAATTATTAGAAGAAGCCAATTCCTGTATCTAAGACAACACCAACAACAAAAAAGTAGTCCCAGCTCTATGTTCATCCTCCTTTGAAACAGTTTTCTTGTCTCTTAGGTCAAAGTTCTAACAATCTAGGTGCATTCATCCTAGTTTCTTAAGCATCTAGAGCCTTTCATTTTGTCCTTGTTATAAATAGTGCATTGCCGGTAGGAGAAAAGTAGGCTAGCCCAGCTCTGTCATTGAGAAGACTCTTTATCGTAAGAAGAGTGCACCGTTGTTAGTCACTGGGGAAACTTCACATTGGCACACTTTGCAATTTGTATTCAGCAGTTTCATAAGACAGTTTTCCAGATCATTACTTTTCTTCTGTACAGAAAGTTGTTCCTAGGAATATTTATAACACAGGCCTCTGCCTTTGGTGTCTAAATTACCCTGTGTTTGGTGTTTCAACCATTGTCCTCTGGACAAGCAAGCTGACTGATGTCAGGAGGGCAGCTTTGTTTCACTCGGATCATGGCGGAGCTGCATCACCCTCTGGTCATGTGTAGTCGTAAGCAGGGATAGCTTTCTGGATGCCTCTCAGGGGTCCTGACCAGTGTTTGGTTACCTGTAAACAGTCTGAGTAAATTGTAAACCACTGGTGGAGGCTCAGCTGATGAAGTGATGCATGCAGTAAGACCCGCCTTCCAGGGCTTTCTACTTAAAACAGGGAGGGTCCTTGGCATCAGAGTCTGGGAGGTGGGGCTAATGGCGTGCCCCCATGACTCTTACTTTCTTCAAACTTGCTAAAGCATTGTTTGGGATATTACCAGAGGAGATTATGGAATGGAAAGAAGAATTATTTGTGTTCTGCTACCAGTGTGTAGGAAGTTCTGTCTGTGAGTACCCCCAGGATATTTCATTAAAAACAGAAATTTAGGAGTGAGCTCATACCCTCTGTAGATCCATTTCTTGAGGTCAATATACATCAACTTAAACTCTAACTTACAGGTTGTAAGTCACCAAGAAGAAAGGTATGTTTCTGGTCCACAGAGCAATTTTTGTAACTTAATTGCTTTTCATAGTAGCTCCCCTTTCTCTCACAGAGACAATTGCTTTCTCCTTCCCTCTCTCCCATCTCCTTCCTTCCTTCCCCTTCTTCCTAGGTTCACCCCCTCCCCGCCCATCAGTTCTATTGCTTGAATTCCACAAGAATCTTGTATTGGTGGGTATTCTGTATCTTTGCAGTATACCACTTAGTCATTTAAGTAAAATACTGAGCAACTATTAGATGTTGGGGGGTACTGGGGGTAGTGTTGTTCCTCCTCCTCTTCCTCACCCTCCATCCTGTCTTCCTTCCTCCCTTCCTCCCTTCCTTCCTTCATTCCTTCATTCCTTCCTCCTTCCCTTCTTTCATTCTTTTTGCTGGAAATGGGGTCCTGCTATGTAGCCCAGGTTGGGCTTAATTAAACTAGATATCCTTACACTTCTGCCTCCTGAGTGCTGGGATTACAGTCACACAAGTGCTTTCACTTAAGTGACTATATTTGATTTTCACAGCAGTGTTCTATAATGCATGGCATCTGTGCTATGTAAATAAAGAGTGGTTGTCTTAGGTCAGACAGACAGGATAAAACTGAATTGAAAAAGTCATAAAAATATTTGAATTTGCTCTGATAAATTTCAAAGAATCATTTCTCATTAAAAAAAAACCCAGCACTATAAAGAAGGTGGTAAAATCATTGCATTGAGTATTTCTGTAGCATTGAATTGACTTAGGGTGTGTACACTTTGTATAGTGATATATAATTCCTTAACCAGATTTTCTCCTCTTAGGAACTAATCCAGAATAAGGCTTTAAACACGCCCACACTCGGTTATGATAGTAGAACTTTGGAAACAAGATAAACGGTGAACAGTAGTAAGCTAAGTCAAACAGTTTGTTCTACATTCTTGATAGGAAATGTAGGCGAAGTAAGTAAATCATTCAGGGTGTAGAGCAGCCTGCCTGTTGCACGATATGTGAGTCCTGTGTATAAAGAAAGGCTAGGGAGAAGTCAGGAAGGATCCCTAGATTAGTGCATGGGGATCGGGGTGTTTTTCTCGTTCCCCTCCTAGTGACGGAGTATGTGCCCCGGTTGGTTTACATACTCATTGAGCAATACTCATCATCTCTGAGTTTCTGTGTTTCAGGATTCTAAGGATGCTCTCTGTGTAGCTGGGGACCTAGAAGATCTTCTTGAGGTTCTTATGAGAGCTTTGAGTGTCAGCTGCCTGTGTTCTCATTAGGAGGCTCCGGCTGGGGAAGTCTGCTCCTGGGCTCAGGCTAATGGCAGAATTCAGTTCAGGGTCCCACATTTGGTTAGCTAGAGGCCACTTTCTAGTTCCGTGCCTGCCACAGTTTCCTGTGTGGTCTTATGCATAAGCGATTGCCATGTGGCAATTTGCTTCTTCAAACCAGTGCAAGTGTTTCCTCTCCAGTTTAAGAATCTACTATACTACAGTTTCCAGTGACATTTGTCAAAAGCTTACTATTTTTTAAAGGCTGGGTAGCTAGACTAGTTTGATTAGAGAGTTTTAGGTTCCAGGAAAACCTTCCTCAATATGTAAGGTAGAGAGTGATCAAGGAGGACACCTGATGTCTATCCTGGACGTGTGTGTGTGTGTGTGTGTGTGTGTGTGTGTTCATTCACACATCCACCAAGATCACATCTGGTTGGGCAGTTTCCATTCATCCTAAGAAGAGGTTATTGTAGTTTTCATTGTGCAAAATTCTCTGTTCAGGATTCAGTATCTGTCAGGATCATGTAATAGAGAAAGATTTGAACAAAGTACTTCTTATTAAATTACCTTGATCCTTGTTAATTCCTAGTTCTCAAGCCAGAAATACAGAGAACTCCTCTACATGGTAATACTGACATAGTGTTTTGGGGAGGTGACTAAATTCTTGACACTTGTGCTCAAGTGAATTATTGTGACCTCTTTGAGGCAGGTGACCTTGTAGGCAGGTGAGGACACAGATGCACAGAGGCTAAGCGACTCGCACAGCCTCACCATAGTAAAGTCAGACATGGCTTTCCCTCATTTGCATAAACCCAGTGCCAAACTCTTAGCCACTTAGCTTGAAGGGAAGGGAGGTTGATCTAGGAAGTGCCTGGGTCTAAGGTGGTGAAAGTCCTAAGGCTGAGTTCTTGATTGGGTTGCTGTAAAATTGAGCAGATCTCCATCTCTATGTGTGTAAGTAATGTAAATTATATATATTTCATAACACTAAAAGATGCCTTATGTGGGAAGGGGGTTTTCAGAGGGGAAACCAGGAAAGGGATGACATTTGAAATGTAAATAAAGAAAATATCTAATTTAAAACAAGAACAAAATGAAAGAGAAACCCATCAGCAGCAAGCCAGTACGCAGTGTTCCTCCATGGCCTCTGCATGTGTTCCTGCTTCCAGATTCCTGCCCTGCTTGGTTTTCTACCCTTGTCATGTAAGATGAAGTAAATGTCTTACCCCTTCCTCCCCAAATAAGATTATAAAGTAATGCCGTCCATGTGATTCTGCGTGTGTTCACAAATAACAAAAGTAAAAGAGTACTTAACTGTCATTTAATAAAATACAACTTTTAGTTTTAGGGATGGTTTAATATACGAAAAAGAAAACAAGATGCCTTATAGACTGTCAAGTGTTTGTCAGTGTAAAGTCCATACTGGTTTCTCTTGGTAAGCAATAATATATTTTAAAGTGAACACTGAGATGGTAAATCCAGCCAGCCAGGTATTTGATAGGTCCCATGCTTTCCTATAGGTCAGTTTTCTTAATTTCCTTATTCAGAAGACAATTTGCAGAGGCATGTATGTGCCAGTCTCGTGATACAGTCTATTTCTTCTCGGTATAAGTGCGGCGTGGTGGCGCACGCCTTTAATCCCAGCATCCGGGAGGAAGAGGCAGGCAGATTTCTGAGTTCGAGGTCAGCCTGGTCTACAGAGTGAGTTCAGGACAGCCAGGGCTACACAGAGAAACCCTGTCTTGAAAAACCAAAAAAAATTAGCAAACATGGCAGGCCTGGCTTTGCTACTGTAGATGACACAGTGACCCTCTCAAGCCGCTCTTTACAGTATGAGTGGCTTCACTCAGAAACAGCAGTTTCAGACATTTTAAATTTTTCTTCTGAGCCATGGTCTGTTCTGCAGGCTTTCCCAGTTATTGTTTCCTGACTCGGAGGGGAGCACAGTGGACCAAGAGCGCATGCTTTCTCTCTCTGTGGTGTTTGCTGGGTGAGGATTTAGGATTTCAGCAGAGAACCCCATCCCCAGAGTACCTCTCACTTCGTATAGTTCCATATTGTGTTGTGACAGCAAGATTTTGGGTAAGAACATTCTTAAAAGGGAATAAACAAAAAAAAAGTACATATCTGATGTGGGATTAAAGGCTGACAAGATAGGCTGTTTTCCATAAGCCTGTTGGTGGAGCTTGGCAGTTGCTAGTGACAGTGTGATCTCAGATTTGCTGCCTGTGTGGTTCCTCAGAGTGTTTGCACTATGGTGGGACTGTGGAATCCCCAGCATTCTGTGCGTCTTACTTCACCTTGTGACCTCTACCCCACCAGCATACCTTCTTCCATCACCATCCCAAAACCTACCCTAGTCCCAGCTCCTCTGTTTCCACTTGAGAGTCCCACCATCAGTTCCTGTTCACACTGACTCTGCGTGCATGGCAGTTAGGTTTAAGCGGAGACTGCCATTATATGTTATAAATCTGTGAACATGTCTCTGTAAACAGAATTCATGGGTGAGGGTAACAAAATCTACCAGGCATCCCTCGTGTGGACCTGCCGTCTGGTTGTCTTCAGGTGAGTGTTAGTGTTCTGGCACACATTTGTGTGGATATGCATTTGCATGTGCACATGTACGGTTGTTCTCTGGATGTACACATGTATGTGCACTGTTTCCTATGCTACTAGCTCAAGCAGTACCAACACAGATGCACAGAATTTAAGGTTAACCGCACTGTAATCATGTAATGCTATATTATTATAAAGAAAACCAGGTTATTCAAAAAATAGTATCTAGAGATTGCAGAAAATATCATCAATAAAAGTAGAAATGTTTTGAAGAATAATCTTTGGTCTTGTTGGTGTTCCTTGGAGAATCTCTCCAGCTGGTAGAAAGTTTTCTTTAGTCTGTGTGGCTGCTGAGGCTGAGGCGTGTATTGTTGACATTATTACGTTAAATACAATTCAGAAATTTATTCCGAGTCTTAGAAAAAGAGTGAGATAACAAAGCTGACTTATCTAACCATTCCCTTATGCAGACTCCACTCATGTCCTTTTTGAGTGGTGCTACTTTCTATGCTGCCCAGTGAAGGGAGAGTGTTGAGGGCTGGCTAAATGGCCTCGGATTCTTACTGCAAAAAGAAAAGTGCCAACATCAGTAGCCCTTGGGCGTGCTTCAAGATGGCTGATAGGTGCTAGAGGCCGTGGGAAGACTGAGCCCAAGCCCCTTTCTTTTTTCTTTTTAAAATTTTAATGTGTTCTTTTTGTTTTTATTTAGTTACTTTTAGTTTTTTACAGTCCAGCTGTTGCCCCCTCCCAGTTTCCCCTCCCACAGTTCCTCATCCCATTCCTCCTCCCCCACTATCTCCAACAGGATTTCCCCCCACCCCCACCCCCCTGCCAGGCCTCCCTACTCGCTCAGGACTCAAAGGGAGGGACCTTAGATGAAATGCCCAGCAGTGGGGAGAGAGAACATGTAGGTCTACCTCCAGTAGAAAGATGGCATCAAGTGGAGGGATGGGGTTGCCATCCCACAGTCAAAAAATCTGACCCAGAATTGTTCTTGTCTAAAGAACTCTAGGGACAAAAACTGATGCTCTGGTGTGTTTACAGACAGGAGCCTAACATGGCTGTCCTCTGAGAGGCCCAACAAGCAGCTGACTGAGACAGATGCAGATACTTACAGCCAAGCACTGGACTGAAGTTGAAGACCCTGTGGTTGAATTAGGGAAAGGCTGGAAGAGAAAGGGGATGGAGGAGAGCAACCCCATAGGAAGACGAGCAGTCTCAGCTAACCCAGACCCCTGAGATCTCTCAGACACTGAGCCACCAACCGGGCAGCACACACTAGCTGGTCCTAGCTCCCCAACCCTCACCCCACCCCCACCTCCCACAACACATATATAGCAGAGGACTGCCAGGTCTGGCCTCAGTGGGAGAAGAGGAGCCAGCCATGTCCTCCCTCACCTTGTAAAACATTTGCACAGGAGGCAGTGTGTGGGGAAGAGCAGGTGAGGCTGGCTTTTCTTCTGGGTGACTTTCCTGTTTGTTGAGTCCTAAAGTACACTTTATATTGGCTTGTCATTTTTTGCAGTGTTCTGTGTGCCTGTACAGTAGAAATGCCCTGTTATATAAAACGGTATCATGAGACCCAGCGTCTAGCTCCAGGCTGGCAGGTACATTTCTCTGCAATCTGTGGCATATGCTTCTGAGGTCAGCTGACATGGACTTTGTTCAGCAAAATGGTTTGTAAATATTGGTTCTGGTTTGGCAACAAGAGTGAACAAATCAGTATTTCTCCCTTATCCTGAGTTTATCCAAACAAACACAACAGTTTCATATTTAAAAGCCTGGGCACTGATTGTTTCAGTTTCAAGTGTAGCCCCATCTGTCATGTGTGTTAATCATCCACAGAGCTGTTTGCTTTGAGTGGCCACTGGCCATTAGGGGAAAACATCCTCTCAGCTGTCACCTTGCCTGAAGTCTGGGGGCGGGAGGTGGGGGATTAATTTCCCAAGCAGAATTGGTACCCAGGAGCTGGAAGGAATGAGCTGACAGGGCAGGAGCCCAGAAGCCCATCCCTCCTGTGACAGACGCTGGTGTACTCTCTCACCCTGCTCAGTTCTCCAGCTCACTGTCAGCACAGGCTGTCTCCTGGTTACCTGCAGAGTCTAGAGACTTGACCTTTAAACTTTCTGTCATTTCTGCCCCCTGTGGGAAGAGAAAGTAAACAGCCTTTGTCCTGGGCTGAGCTACACATTTCCATTGTCCAGATATCCCTTAGGCCTGCTAGATTTTCTGAAAGAAATATGTATGCTAACCAACCCACAGGTCCTGCAATATCAACCCAAGGGTAGGCCCCTTAACTGAAATAACTTCAAGACAGTGTTTTGTATGGAAGACTTAATGGAAGCAGCTGACTCTCATTGCCTCTCCTTGGAATGTGTGTATTTTCAGGTTAAGTTGAAAAATTTGGGCCATGGCCTGAGGTTGGATGTTGTAAGCACCAGGCATCCAGGGAGTATTAAAAACTCAGAGAGGGTGCTAGAATCCACCTCCCTTCCTGCTGGGCTGTGTCCTTGGGCAGTGTGTACAGACTGAGGTGAGTCTGCCACGTGGAGGGCCTGCTGCATATGCCAGGCTGAGCTTTTCTTGGTGGCAACGAGGGGCTGGCATTTGGCCTGTGCAGTTAACTTCCACTGTCTGTCTGCTAATGATTTTCTTCTCTGAGCTCAGGAAAACTTCCGCGGTGCACCGTGGCTACATTGCTTTCTGGGAGTCATTAGAGCATTAGCTTTTCTGTGCTATGTTTCCTGAATGATCTTTCTTCCTTTCTGAGTGACTTTTTCTCGCTTTTCATACCTTAAACTGCAGCAAGATTAATGACCTAGCGTGTTTGAGGGAATGCATGCTTTTACAATTTACTTATGTAATTTGCTTTGACAGTGTATTTTAAAGGTATGTATAGCAAAGTAAACCTCCATAAGCAGCCTACACCACCACTGTCCACAGAAATGTAATGCAGGCCATAGCTGTGAGTAGTGTGTGTGTGGTTTTTAAGCTATCTGGTAGTTAGATTCTAAAAATAATAAAAAGTTATGTTATTATATGTTGTGTCCGGCCAGCAGACCACAACCTGGGTTCTAGCCTGGAAAGGCATTTTGGAAACCTGGAAGAGAAGAGGGGCTAGGTGGCGAGAGAAAAGAATGTAGCCAAGACAGTTACTCTGATCAAGGCTCAAATTTTATTGTTGGGACACTAGTTATAAAGGAAGGGGGAGGGGACCCGATTCCCGCCGAATAATCTCTGGTCCAGTAGAAAGGTGCACGTGTGTGGCTCCGCAGGTTCCAGCAGTGGGCGTGGCAGAACGAATGAGCAGGAAGCTCCACCCCTGAGCAAGCAGGTTTCAGGCTAGGGGAGGGGAGACTACATCTCCTCCCTTTTATTAACAAAATTTAAAAAAAGAAAAAGCTGGCCTGAGGGGGGAAAAATTATCTATGCTCAATAGTTCTGCCTGGAATCTAGGGCTAAAGAAAAAACTTGCTTTCATGGGATTCCTTAACTTTTCTTATGGTAAACTGTATAAGGCTAAGACTGTCCTTTCTTATCTTAGTGAACAACTAACTGAAAAGCCTGGAGCTGTAGGCTCTGACTTTATAATGCTAATTAGTACTTGGTAGGTAACTTTCTAGTTGAATTTTAAGTAGGGCGTTGGAACTCTGGCTAAGTTTGACTGAACAAATGTGAAATACACTATAATAACACTAAGTTGATATTTCTCCGCTTTTTTGGATGATAGGTGGGAAACAGGGAGAAGGAGTTCGACCGGCTCTTGCAGTACAAGGCCAATTGGCTTTTTTATTTGGGTGGGAGGCAGTGAAGGGCTTGCCCTTTCAATAGTACGTCTCCAATCTCTCTCCCCCCTATTAATTAAGTTAAATAAGGCAACGCTTAACTGAGGTGATCAAATGATTTTCTCATCCGTAGATGAGTGGGCTTTTAACCTTGGCTTGGGTGGACATGGACCCGATTCCTCCCGTGGGTATTAATAAGACCCACACATGTGGCTCTCGGTACCTTTTGGGGAGGCGAGGTAGAGCCGGAAAATATTTTTTATTTTTAACCAAAATTTGGTACCAACCTCTTTCAAACCGGGTTTATCTCACAGGAAACTCAGAAATGGTCAAGCCGGACCTTCCCTTGCAGTACCTCTGCACCAAGCGATGCCCATACTGAATTTGTACAATTACAAACCAGTATGCACAGTTCTGAGTGCTGTGCAGCTCCTAAAGGAGAATTATCAACCTCAGAATTAGCAAAGCCTAAGCAAGAATTATGTCGTTAGTAACACCACGATTTGTGGCTAAAATAGGAGCTGGAAGTCGTTCCTCCTCATCCCTGTTTTTTCCACAGCCTAAGGAGCTAAGGACACCTTGCAGTAACAGCAAGGGTGAAAAGCCAGAGGTCAGCTAAGGGGCTAAGCCTGTCTATCAAAATAAAAACCAATCTTTATTAATATAGAAATATCTACTTTTCTAGCCCTCTTGGTAAACCTAATTTTTAACTCAGACTGAAAGCCACATGCTGGAAATGTCCTTGGAAAGGAGATAACAGCAGCCACCTGTGTGCTCTAGGGGGGCGGGGATGCACATCTGCTGGTCCTCTTTGAGAATGTTGATTTACCTGCTTGAAAGACAAAATCTGGACAGTGAGAAAGTAGGAAAGCAGAACTTCTTTTGGGGAAGTCTAGGTACTTTATTCAAATGCAAATTGTAAAGCTGAGGCTAGTCTCCGGCCTCCTGTCGGGAGCTGGCTCAGAGAGTAGCTTTTTTCAGAGCCTGAGTCCTCAAGCCGACTTTTAAGCAAAAGAGGAATTTTAGTCCTCAAGGTGATACTTTAGAAGATTTAGAATCTGTGTTCATCTAACAAATTAATTTATCTGGCAGCCACTGTGCTCTATCTTCATCTCGTGAAAAAACACAAACTGAGTCCCTACCCCAAATTAGAACTGGATCTGGACCCTTCTATTCGTTAGTCAGGGGGTCCTATTTTACCAATGTATTAAGTGACCAATTGCTCTTTAATAGCTTTTTCTACTAGCTGTAAGGCCAGCAATCCTTCTGAGGTTAGGGATCTAGGGGAAGTGGGGGAAGTGCTCTGAATTAACTTTGCTAGGTAATTTAGAATATAGGAATCTCTAACATTGGACTGAATATTAGGACCAGTCTAAGATTGAGTTAGAATGGCTGGTCACACTGAAGAAAGGAGAAAAATCATTATGACTCTATTAAATGACTAATTTTACTAAGTCTGAATATACAGTCCCTGATGTACTATTGCCATAAAGTTAAAAGGCTAGAAGCTAGTCTAAACTGGAAAAATGACAAGTAAGGATGGATCTAAAACATGAATTTAATTTAGTTTTTTAGTCAATTCAATCAGGACATGAGTCAACTTACCTACCAGCTCGTCACACGAATTTACCAATATGCTTCTGCAGCGTTCTGTGGAGAAAACCTGTTTTTCCCTTTTCTAATAAGGTAGCTGTTTTAGGATCAATCTATAAGCCAATAAGTAGATCCCTTTAAGATACTATAAAGCATTTATTAAACTCTTTGACATTAAATATTAGATTTTGAAAATAAAGGTAAGACTTTAATAGTGTGCATGGGAATGCACTAAATAGCATGCACGGGGATACAATTTCTCTCTTTTTTGTCTTTTAAGAAGTTAAAGTTTTAAAATTTTATAATACCTACTTTTGAATTAATAACTAGTTGACAAAATATTTTAAATACATGGCTGTAAAGGGGCAGTGACTAATTGCACTTTCAATCAATTTCAATCTTAAGGAGCAGTTGTAACTAGAAGGCTTGCAAAGTTATTAAGAGTCACATGTGCATAATTTATTTATTTATTAACTAGAAATATGCATAAGCAATTGTAAATTTGAGAATTAATAGTATCTGAGGGATGAACAATTTAAGCAATTGCGAGCTCAGAGATATGGCATTGACTATTAATATACAAATTAAGGTTTGATTGTTCAGCATTTTAAAACACCATCTACAGCACACAACTAGATCATCTGTGCTGGAACAGGGGAAACTGTGTCTTAAGACTCCGCCCCACAGAAGCTAGTTGGGCCCACGTGGGCCAACGATCGGCTGGGAGGATGAGAAAAATGACTTTACAATAATGTTTTCTTTTTGGCCAAAGAATTGTTTTGGGCACAACCAATTTTTAATTACCAATTAATAACAATTATAAAAGCTTTATTTTTTGTAGAAACTTTTGTAGTAAACTAAAACCCTAAGTAATAAAAGGATATTGTCTCTGAATCTTTTGGGTGAGAGCAAGGATTTAAGGTAAACTTTAAGAAGCATTAGTTAATAAAATACTTTTCACTTAAGAAACAATATACACTGAAAGATTAAAACTCTTGGCTTCTTGTATAGAAGCAGAAACAATAAAATTTTTTCTTACATAATGTAAAGTTACATTAGCCATACCTAGAGGCAAAATTTTCTAGTGATTACAGTTCACTAGAAGCAAAACTCTTTGAATTTAAGCATTATTTTAAACATCTGAATAGATCTGCAACACTGTTAAAAAGAATTTCTCTTGAACACAGGGAAAAATCTTTCTCAGGCACTGTTTGCAAAACAAAAGAAAGGCCACAAGCCGCTCTAGGGCTGCCCAGAGCCCTGCATTGACTCAAACGTAAAATACTTTTTAATCTGAGCATCTTGGCCCTCCTGTAATAAGGACCGATTCTAGAGAAACAATATAACTGTCTACGCCTCTAAATTATGATACTCTTTCTTAAGATGACTTACAGTTAAAACGTTCTTCACAACTTTAGTGTTGTGAAAAAATTGCCCGTACTGCAGTTTCCTGCCAGGCAGCAACTATAACCAAACTGTTTGTCTAATCTATTTACAAAGACAAACATAACTAGATAACTCTGTCACAGTTTTGTATGAAGTGAGCTGTATGAGCACTCTCATAAGATGATTACTCTTGTAATTATCTTAATTACAGTATACAGGTGAATTAAAGATCTTAAATTTGAAATCAAACTGCAAGCTGCAGTCAATGGAACAATAGCAGTTTTAACCATAATTTTTAAGTTTTTTGTGCAAGGTTAGGATAATACCTATAACCTTGGGAAAGCAAAACCCAAGTTTAAAACAATTTATTATCTTTAAAATCAATATTAGAAGCATTACTATCATATTACGAAGTTTGGATGTCAATTAATACCTATGAATACCTATTAAAGCAAGCTTTAATGCTTTAATAAAGAGACATTGCTTTAAATCTTATCTTAAATTTTACTATTTAGGATACGAACCACATTATTACCTAAACTAGAAATATCTTTAGAGACCCAGCCTCTTGGGCTGCCTTATGCCATGTGTCGGAAGGACTCTAAACTTGAGTTATCAAATTTAACACTAACCATCTGTAGCAATGTAACAATTATTAATCTTAACCAACAACTTATGAGCTGATTGTGAAAACACTCAGAGCACATTACCAATAAAAATGACCAAATGAAGCAGTTACATTTAGACCAATCAGAGAATAATAATTTTTGTAGCTACAATCATAAAATAAAAAACACTTTACCATTGTCAAACACATTAATCATGAACCATTTATTAGCTTTTTTACTCTGAAACTTAGAGGCTGTGCACTCGCCTTTATTTCCTAAAACAAACAGTTTTTCCAGCAGGGGCCCTCTCGCCACGTGTCTGATTCCTGGCTGAAACACGTGGCAGCTCTCGGCTTTGCAGATAAAGTTTTTTATACCATCTTTATTATCCAACACAAAACATAGAACATTCATTCATACAGACTGGACACGAACATACATGAATTGAACACGAGAACAGATTGGTGCACCGGACATTAGACAAGACACAAAAGGGAACAGAGTACTCCTGCTATAAGGCCCAGAGAGATATTTCTCTCTGCTTTTTGGGACATTTTCCTTTCTTATGATGCATTTTTTATTAACTGGGGCAATCCGCCTATTCCTTTTAATAAACCCTTTCTTTTCTCACACCTCATGTAGCTTCGGAGAGCTACGGCCTACCGCCTATTACCCAGCTCCTCACTGCTGAACCTAAGTGAACCAGCGCTCGGGTTTAACGCTGTCTCAGCTTAGCCCATACCTTCTCCGGTATGAATTTCCCTTATCCTTTATTTTATGGAGCTCCGAACCAGCAGCGTCTCTTCCAAAAATCCTTTGCCGTTTCTCAGTCCCGCGTTGGTTCGCCAATTGTTGTGTCCGGCCAGCAGACCACAACCTGGGTTCTAGCCTGGAAAGGCATTTTGGAAACCTGGAAGAGAAGAGGGTCTAGGTGGCGAGAGAAAAGAATGTAGCCAAGACAGTTACTCTGATCAAGGCTCAAATTTTATTGTTGGGACACTAGTTATGAAGGAAGGGGGAGGGGACCCGATTCCCGCCGAATAATCTCTGGTCCAGTAGAAAGGTGCACGTGTGTGGCTCCGCAGGTTCCAGCAGTGGGCGTGGCAGAACGAATGAGCAGGAAGCTCCACCCCTGAGCAAGCAGGTTTCAGGCTAGGGGAGGGGAGACTACAATTATATATTGTTTGAGACAGTGTGTTTGAATCAAGACCATCACCCACTCAGTCCCTCCTCTTTGGCTTCTGCTTTGTCACCATCACATATTCCCTCCCAATATTGTTTTGGTTTTTTTTTATGTTAAAAACCAGTGTGTCCCCTTAGTGATGGCAGTATATGTGTAGGTGTAAGACTATCTACGGCCTGTCAGAGACCACCACATCCTTGCAGAAAGCTAACTCTCCCTCTTGCTTTCCCAGCAGTAATTAATGGCCATATCTCCTCGGCTAGATGTGGGGCTTTGTGACCACCTCCCTCGTCCTACACTGGGCTTTTGTCAGCCTTGAGCTTTGCATGTCTTGTGCATGCTGAGTTCATATGTGCTGCTGTCCTGTGGGTGCAGAAATCAGTTCTGTTCTAGTCATCCACTGCCATGGTTCCTTGTAGTCTCTTCTCCTCTGTGATGATCCCTGAGCCGCGTGTGCGTGCGTGCGTGTGTGCGTGTGTGTTAAAGATATTCAGGGTTCAGCATGCCCTGATGCTCAGTATCTTATACTCTGGATATTGACCAAATATTAATTGCCATCTATTACCAGGACTATACAGAGAAACCCTGTCTCAAAAAAATCAAAAAAGAAAAGAAAAGAAAAGGAAAAGGAAAAGTGTCTCTAATGCGGTTAAGAGCTATATTAACTCTCTGCCAGATGTGTAGCTGATGAAGGTTCCCCCATTCTATAAGCTCCTCCTTTGCTTTACAGAATGATGATGCTCCCTTCTGTTCAGCAGTATTTTAGGTTCATAGACTCATTTATCAGTTCTGTGCTACTGGGGCCTTGTTCAGAAATTCCTTTTTTATGTCTACAAGTTGAAGTTTATTCTCAACTTTCTCCTCTAACAGATTCAAGTTATCTTAGATACTGCTTTGAAGTCTCTGAGTCATTTCCATTTGGTTTGTGCAGGGTGAGAGAGAAGGATGTAGGTTCATTCTTCCATGAGTAGCTATCCAGTTTGACCAGCACCATTTGCTGAAGATGCATTTTCTCCTATGCATATTGCTGGCCTCGTTGTCAAACTTAGGGGACAATAAGAGTGTGGGTTTATAAATGGATCTTCAATTCTATTCCATTGGTCAATGTGTCAGGAATTGGTGGTACATTTATGGGAAGAGTCGCAAGCAGTATCTCAAGGCAGGGCTTAAGACACCTGATCCGTAGAACTTCTACCGGCTCTCATTTGAATTATGAAAGAGATCTGGAATTGAGAGGCAACAGTGAGGACCATGTAATCTGAGCCTCAGTTGTACACAAAGAACTATAGACAACTGAGAAAATCTGGGAGTAGGAGAGGTAGTTCCACCCCCACTGCCCCTGCTCCTGGGAGAGCATACACATGGATTGGTTATTCAGTACTAAACAGTTAGCCCTAAAAACGTACATACAGATAACATTGTATGGACACAAAAGGTTGTTCTTAGGAACACACACACACACACACACACACACACACACACTCTTGCAATAATAGTTAAGTGAGAAAATAGGCCATGAATTTGAAGGGGGAATGGGGAGAGGTATATGGGGATGTTTAGAGGGAGGTAAGGGAAAGAAGAGATGTAATTAAATTATCTCAAAAAAAAAAAAGACTGAAGAAACTGAGGCTCCAAGGGATGAATAACAACTGTAAGATTATACAGCACATACTGACAGTTGGGAGTAGGAAGCAGAGCACCTGGCTCTTGTGTGTTTACTACATGGATGAGAGAATCATAGAATATACTTAGAGCATACATAGACTATATCTATGGCAAATAAAACCATTGATCATACTATTTAATTTTCCCAGTTTTATCTATAGGGCTTCGGAGTTTTTTGTACCCATGGATACTCATAAGGTGTGAGATGCTGTGTTGGAGATACATAGACTATTAGCTCTAAGGCTTTTAGTTTCTTGTGTTAAATACAAGATGAGCTCTTGACAACACTGTTTCTTGTTGATGATACTTTTAGAAGGGCCTGTATACCTGCTTTGGATGTATAAAGATAGAGATCGCTGGGATCCTTGCTTTTCTTTTAGTCAAGGGCCTGATCCAGGAGACTGGGAGCAAAAGTGTAGACCTCATTCTGTACACAAGTTACACTGCCACCTACTAGGCTGCTGCCAAAAGGAGCTCTGTCCTTTCCATGTGGGGAATACTTTTAGGACTATTCCATTGTGAGTTCTTGTAACAGTCCTAAAGCACTGAGATGGTGACCCATTCTCATTGGTTAATTGCTAGACTCAGCATTGCGATGATATCCCCCCCCCCCGAGTATTCTTAAGGCAAGTGCTCCTTAGCTGTACAATTGTAATGTCTTCACCAGAAAGGTAAGTGGACAGTCTGTGCTGGACTTGTGCAATGGCAACCGTCAATGATTTTCATAACTCTTAGGATTCTCATAGGTTCAGTGTGTCACCTTATCAGAGAAAAATAATTAAAGCCTTATTTGAAGTGATTCAATAGAGTCTAATTTTACAACTTGGATAATTATTGACTAGCTAGACTGTATCTACTAAAGCTAACAAGCTAACAAGTCACTCTCAAGTATGGTCATGTAGAATGAGAGATTGCCTTAATTTCACGTTTGTAACATGGTTTTTCTTACAGTGTGTGAACTTAAATCTCCCTCTATGAGTGATTTCCTGTGGGGACTGGAGAACTCAGGCTGGCTGAGGCACATCAAAGCCATCATGGATGCAGGGATCTTCATTGCAAAGGTTTGTGAAGACAGCAAAAAAGTTACGGGAGTAGACATGAGGCTAGCATAACCTCAGAGCTGTGTTCCTGTCGGCTCTCCTGTATTCACGAGTGGGTAGCAGGCTTTGCTGACCTCAGGTAGTGAACATGATTTTGTGACAGAGTGCAGTGGGCAGATAACTGGGTTAAGAAAGTGGTCAAATGCCAAAATATTTCCAGAATACTCTCTTTCATCAGATTTACCCCTGGATAAAGGACAGACTTTTCTATAGGAGACTGTCCCCTCAGTGATGGGGGCTTAGGTTATAGTCAGTAGATCCTGCTTTTCAGTCATGACTTAAGCAAAGCTAACAGATTCCATTCTACCATTGGAAGAGCCTTGATGGAACGTAAATGTAAACTAGTTTTTTTTCAATATAAAATGTTTAAAGTAAGGTGTCTAATAATTCTATTATGACATTGGGGGTTTCCTATAAATGAATTCCTCTTAGATTTCTGCCTAGAGAGAACCATGACTTTGTGACGGTGATGCTGTTTATTAGCTATTCATCCTTGTTTAGTGCCTGGCATTGTGCTGTGGATGCAGTAGTAAGCAGTATGAAGTCAAGCCTCTTACTTACACGAGTGACACACACACACACACTCACTCTCACTAATGATAAATGCTACATAATCACTGTCTTTCCCAGTGCAAGACAGCTGAAGATGCACATAAGTGAGAACAGATAGAAATTCTTTCATGCTGGGCAATGGTGGCACACGCCTTTAATCGCAGCACTCGGGAGGTAGAGACATGCGGATTTCTTGAGTTTGAGGCCAGCCTGGTCTACAGAGTGAGTTCCAGGACAGCCAGGGCTACACAGAGAAACCCTGTCTCGGAAAACTAAAAAAGAAAAAGAAAAGAAATTCTTTCATACAGTTCCTGACATAGTCTTTTACCTTCTCTTCATCTGAACATATTACTGGCCCTTTTCTTTTTATCTGCAACTTTATAATTTGATAAATTAGAATTTATGTACATTTCCATTTTAGAAGAGGCCTGTAGAAACCCCAGAATTTCAGTAAGATTTGTGTTGCAGGTGAGGTGGGGACAGGTCATAAAGGTGTGTTACATAGTTCATATAGTAGTACATTTGTTAATTTGTGGTGATTTGAATGTTGGCTTTGAAATGTAATGAGAAAGAAAAACTCTCTGCTAGTTCTAAGAAGGCTGGGCCTAAGTGCTGATTGTGAGTTCTCTTAGTCTGTAGCCAAACCTAATGGTCACAGTGACTGTCATTTCAGGCAGTTTCAGAGGAAGGGGCAAGTGTGCTTGTTCACTGTTCTGACGGCTGGGACAGAACGGCCCAGGTGTGCTCGGTGGCTAGCCTGCTGCTGGACCCTTACTACCGGACTCTGAAAGGATTCATGGTGAGTCTGGCGAGAACCTTCCTGACTCAGGCAGACCCTTGACCAGCAGTGCACTTCATTTTTAGAATCTTGTCACCTTTTTTTTGTCTAATCAGTACTGTTCTTCTCTTAGTACATCAGCAAGATTGATTAAAGGGGAGAAATTGAAACAGGCTTGAAATTCATCAATATTGAGGATGTTGAAACTAGTTTAGCTCAATGCTCCTAGATGTGAATTCAGACACAATTTAAAATACATAAATATATAAATATAAAATAAAAATATATAAATATAAAATATATTAAAAAGCTTGGAAAATAATGGTTTGTATACATAATTTGTTCCTAAGTATCTCAAGTTGGAGTAGTGTATGACTATATCAGCAGAAAACATGAAAAAAAATTGGAAAAGTTCAGTTTTGTGCATACAAATAGTTCTTGGAAGGAAAAAAAAAGAAACAACATTCACTCCTAAGTTCCTATTTTTTAAGTGCTCCCTGACAGAACTGCATGATAGTATTGAATTTCAGTGTTTTCTGTCTTTGCTGTAATTGGGAACACATCTTGAGAGCTGGAACCTTTTGGGTGTACATCACAATTTGACTTTGACTTTAGCTGCAGTAGTCTGGCATGTTAGGAATGAGCTGGCAGAAGGCCTTCAAAAGACTGTAGGGGCTGTGTGGTGACTAGGTGACCTGGTACCTGCCTCTTGACTATAAGTTGATAGAAAGTACTTTGGTGGACCCTGAATCTGCTTGGGACAGAGGCTCACAGAAACTACACACACACAAAAATCTGTATCACTGGACCAGTTTTGTGAGCCATGTCAGCTGTTCCCCTGGGGAGAAGGCCGAAGAGGCAGGCCACTTCTTCAGAACATACTACTTTAGACAAATGAGATCTGAATGTCCCTGCCTCTGTGGTGTATTCCTGAGCAGACTCGATGCCTTTGTGTAGTTGAGAGCATCAAATGTCCTATGTACATAACGCCATGAGTCTTTTTCTTTCCTACACAACAACCCCCCACATTAAGCCATTACACTTATAAAAGGCATTTGGAGGGCAGATGTCAGTTCTAAAGAGTGATATTCATGAAATTATTCCATAGTTTCATCAGCAATCCATGTTGGTTAACAGATGAGGTTAAGAATAGAGAGACTAGGACATGAAGTCCCTGAGACCTGACTTGTGGAGAACATTTCATCTTTATTCCCCTTCTCTAGAATGGGGGGGAATGATGGCTGTCAAACCAGCAAGATGACAGCACAGAGCCTGGCACACGGGAGGACTCTGGGTGGCTACTGCAGTCTCACACATGCCTTCTAATTTTCATAGAGAAGGCCTTCATTTTGGATATATTCTGGATAATGTTCTTTTAAGATCTATTTACTATTGTTTTGTATAAGAGGTTTTGCTTGCAAGTATGTATGTGTGCACCATGTGCGTGTGGGCCTGGAATGATGGACAGTTGTGAGGAGCCATACGGGTGCTAGGGCCTTTGTCCTCTGAGGAACACCACGTGCTCTTGCACAAATGAACCCCTCCTGTGGGAGAACATATTCTCAGTCGTGTGGGAGTTTCCCTTGCTCCCATGAACTCAGTCCTTTTTTATTAGTTTGCTTCTCTAATGTTTCTCTTACAGGCTTCCATATTTTATTCTTTTTTTGTGTGTGTGTATGTGTAGGTATTAATTGAAAAGGACTGGATTTCCTTCGGACATAAATTTAATCATAGGTAAGCAATATTTTTTTCATTGAAAATGCTTATTTTTAATATACTATATCCTGGTTACATTTTTCCTCTCTACTCTTCCCAGTTCCTCCCCACACTCCCCCATAGGTATCTAACCCCGTTCTACCTCTCGTTAGAAAACGATCAGGTATCTAAGGGATGATAATAAAATAGAAGAAGATAAAACAAAAATAAACACATTGAAATAGGACAAAACAAATAAAAGGAAAAGAGCCTAAGAAAATTCTAAGAGAATATAGAGACTTACTCATTTGTACACTCAAGAATCTATAAAAACACAAAACCAGAAGCCATAATATATACAAACCTGTTTGGTAAAAAACAATAAAAGATAAAAAAACAATTTAAAAGATAAAAATGGGAAAACAAACAAACAGCCCTGACATGACATGAAGAGACAAGGCACCTCCAAAGATGCAGTTGTTTTCTGTTGGTCATCTACTGCTGGACATTCAGTGTGCCTTAAGAGTACTGTTTCCCTAATGAGATCCCTTGGATGAAACTTAAATTCCCATTTGCATGTGGTCAGTTGGAGATAACTTGTGAATTAGGAATAGGAACCTGTACCCACTTCTTTTAGCTCTAGGGTCCCACCTGGTGCGGGCCGCCTCAGTCTCTGCATTCATATGGGCACCATATTGATTTAGAGGGCCTTCCTTGTTTTCCTGGTGTCCTTCCTCCAACCCTCTAGTTCCTATACTCTTTCTGCCAGGATACATACTATTTAGAGCTGAGTGTTCTAAGGTCTCCCGCTCTCTGCATATTGTCTGGCTGTGGGTCTTTGCATTTTTTGCTGTCTCCGCTGCAAAAGAGAGCTTTGCTGATGATGGCTGAGCAAGTACTGATCTGTAAGTACAATAGAATGCCATTATGTGTTATTTTATTGATGTTCTTTTAGTAGAGCGGTAGTATTTTGTGGATGCTTTGTGCCAGGATTGTTTTAGATTTAACATTTTCTTTGACCAAGGTATCCATTTCTTCTATCTTGTCTTCAATGCCTGAGATTTCTTCTATATCAATTTCTCTTGGAAAAGCCAGCCTCTACTCAAGCTCTTAAATTTTGTTTTCAGACAGAGTTTCCCTGTGTAGGTTTGGCTGTCCTGGAACTTAACTCTGCAGACCTATCCGGCCCCAAACTCAGAGACCCGCCTGCCTCTGCCTCCTAACTACTGGGATTACAGGCGTGCGCCACCACCGCCTGGCCGTCAAGTTTTCATTTCCAGATTTCCCTCAGTTTGGGTTGTCTTTATTGGTTACACTTCCACTTCCTGGCTCCAGCTGTTTTGTTCATTTCCTCCCACTGTTTGTGATTTCTCAGACTTAAGGGGTTTATTTGCTTCTTTAAAGATCTCTATAATATTCCTAAAGGGTATTCTAAGGTCTTTTCCTTGTGCTTCAGCTATGTTGAAATACTCAGGGCCTGCTGTGATGTGGTTGCTGGGCTCTAGGGAGACATGCAGTCCTGGCTGTTACTGTTTTTATACTGGTGTCTGGGCTTCTGAGTTTGGAATGATTATAATTCTAGGTGCTGACACCTGGAATTGTCTTTGGTTGGTGGGTGTTTTGTTCCTTGGTTTCTGTTGTCTTCTTTAGTTCTTAGGAGTGTGGCTGTGGTTGCTTGGTAGAGAATGCTTGTGCAAGTCTATGGGTGGCAGAAGGGATTGAACTGGGTAGGAGAAAAGGCTGAAAGGGGTTTCAGGAGAGAGCTAAGGGGATCCTGTTCAAACCTAGAAGTGGGGTCCACCGTAAACAAGTGTGACCAGGAGACCAAATCTTGTAAGTAGGCTGTTAAAGGAGAGAGAGGTCCTAACGGAGGACAGGAAGAAGAGTATAAGTTCCTTCCCAAAGACCCTGCCAGAAACGGCCACTAAGGTGCCCCAAGGAGAGAGTGCTACTAGGCATCAGGGGCTGACAAAGAGCAATGGGAATCGTAATGGGACATGAAGGGAGAGCTGAGATGTCCACAGGAAAGAGGACAAGCTGGTTCCACAGCAAGGTTCTGCAGAGTCCCCAGAGTGTAAGTAGGATGGGAGGAAAGGCACCTTCAAGCAGGCTGCTACAGGGCTGGGGATGAGACCCAGGGTTGTTCTAAGTCATTCACTGACAGTCTCAATAGAGAACTGTGAGTGGGAGCACGGCTGTGTGGGGTCTAGGTCAGCTCTCCCTTTACAGCTAGCCATGCAGTTGCTTTAGAATTGCTTCTGTATCAACCTAACAAACTTCAAAAGTAAACTTTTAATTAAAAAAGTATAACTTGTTCAGGAAAAGCTTTCTGTCTCACATATTCTCTTCTCCATCCAGACTTTCATTACAATCTTTATCTTCCAATTGGACTTTTAAAGTTTATTTTCCTATTTCATCTTAAATTTTTATAATTTACTTAGGAATTAAAGTTGCTTTTATGATGATCGTTGCATCTATAAGTCTCTAATTAAAACAAAAACCTCCTATGTTATAACGTCTAGAATACTTTGTTTTATAGATATGGCAACTTAGATGGTGACCCAAAAGAAATCTCTCCAGTAATCGACCAGTTCATTGAGTGTGTCTGGCAGCTAACGGAACAGTTCCCTTGCGCCTTTGAGTTCAACGAGAGGTTTCTGACTCACATTCAGCATCATGTTTATTCCTGCCAGTTTGGGAACTTCCTGTGTAATAGCCAGAAGGAGAGGCGAGAACTCAAGTAAGTCTTGGTGTCCAAGTTTTAATGATTTGGGCAACTGGGAGTTTCATATAGATTTTCATAATTATGAGAACTGCTTAATTGAGTTACAAAATTAATTCTACATTCTTTTCCTATTCCTGACATCAGTTCATAAGTGGTTTAAATGATACCAGTTCACAAATACATGTAGTCACTTTTTCCTGTGATTTCTGTCTGAATCAGATAAGTGAGAAGACTTGCCATTAATAATTAAAGGAAACTGCTGGAATTAAATTAATTTTGTCTTTAAAAAATGTTAAGTATATTTGATAGAGATAATGAAAACTTCAAATTAAATGGAAAAGCATATTTGAAACTGAGGCCATTAGGTTTTTAGTTTTTTTTTATTATTGAGTATATTCAGTACACATAGCAGCTGATGAGTTTAATTATAAAGGCATTTTCATTCAAGTAGATTTTATATATATATATATATATATATATATATATATATATATATATATATATATATGTATATACACACACATTCATATATAAACCCCTGATTTACTTGCGATGGAGTGTCACAGTATAGCCTATAGAATAGAAAATAGGAACTCATGACCTTTGCACCTGAGTACCACCACACTTGACACCTCCAGCCAGGTTAGATTAAAACTGTGTTCCATTAGTCAAGACTAATAATATCTGAAATGTGGAATCTCAAATAATATTGTGAATTAAGGTGATTTAAGAAATGCAAATTAAAGAACTTTTTGAGGTACTTACAGCATGAAAATGATTTTAACTATACTGTGTTGTGTATGGCATCCAGTTTCATTGTAGAAAAGATGCAATCATATCAAGTAGATTTTAGTAGGTTGGTGCCATCTGGAGTGAACAGAAAATGACTTTTTTTTTGTAGTGGATGCTGCTTTTTTCTCTCCATGAAACATCAAGTATGATTTCTACACAGTCCATGCTTGTTCAGAGTGGTTCCTCTCTAAGGATGAGGACCTAAGATCAAGCCCCAGAACTCACATTTCAAAACAAAACAGAACAAACACTGTGTGTATAGCAGCACACTTACAAATGATATATTATTTGTTATTTTAGGGGTGTGTTTTGCCTGAATGTAAGAATGTACACTGCACACATCTCTGATACATGCAGAGGTCAGGAGTGGGTACTGGATCCCCTGTTACTGAAGTTACAGGCTATCATGTGGGTACTTGGAACGGAACCTCGGGTCCTCTGAAAGAACTGCTTAGCCAGCCGTCTCTCCAGCTTGGTTGTTGTGCTTATAATCCCTGTGCTGGGAAGTAGACACTCACAGATCCTTTTAGATCGCGGTTCAGTAAGAGATCCTTACTCAGAAGCAAGTGGTGTTTGGGAGATGAATGCGTGGTTAATAGTTGCCACAACCAGGAGGCCTGGAGTTTGAGATCCCAGAGCTCATGTCACAGTTCCCCCAGAGCAGCTGACTGGTGAACTGAGGTGGGGTTTGATTGAGAGGGCCTGCCTCAGTGCGTAAGGTAGAGCAGGTAAGGATGATGCTTGGCATCAGTTACAAGCCTCCACGTGTACATGCACGCACGTCCACACACATCTGCCTATACACATGGATGCCCCCACACAACTTCCCACTTCCTTCATTCACAGTGAGAATGGAAAAAGCAAAAAGGGTTCACGGTTCCTTAAGGAGGACTCCTGAGGTTGAAGGCTAGCCTGTGTTGAAACCACAGCATACGTGAGTAAGAATGCGTACACAGCAGAGCATATCCTTTAGTCTCACTTGTTTTTCTGGATAGTTTGTGGTCTGTTGTACTAGGATAGCCAATCTTAATGGTATCTGCTTGGCTTTCAATCCTGGTTTTTCTATTAACTATTTGTGGGATTTGGAGAGACTACTTTCCATTCATTTCTCCCTTCATGCAGAAAATAGGACATACAGGAGCTGTGGATTAAATAAAACTTGAAACATTTAGCATGGTGCTTACAAAGTATCCAATAATCACTTGGGGGATAAAAACTGAAAAAAAAAAAAGATAAAGCCAATGTTTCTTTAAGTACTCAAAATAACCACACATTACGTCAAAGCTAGTACAAATAGTAGTGGTGTGGAGACTACTGTAAGAAAGTTTCTGTACCATGCCAAAAAGCCATTGACCAGTGGTAATGTCACTGCTATAATAATTATTTTCCAGCTTTAATGTAAATTACTTGTTATTTATAAGAACTAAGATTGGTCATTTCTTGCCTTTCTTTGAAATAACAGGATTCAAGAAAGAACCTACTCTTTGTGGTCCAACCTGTGGAAGAATCGAGCTGACTACCTCAATCCTCTGTTTAGAGCTGACCACAGTCAGACCCAGGGGAGCCTTCATCTGCCTACAGCTCCATGCAACTTCACCTATAAGTAAGTCAGTCTTGCCAGATGTGGTTTGCAGCTGGTAATGACTTAACATTCAGAGGCCAAAGTATATGAAATAAGAGCTTCAAGGCTTTGCTGGACATAAAACCCACCAGGGAAGATGCGTGGCTATCTGATTTTGGCATTTCTGGCAGTGCTGTTTCTCTCTGCATTGCTTTACATGGGACATTCCCTTTAGAAATTGACACTTTACAATGAGGCCTTTAACACTACAAGTTCCCGTCAGCGTAATTGTTGGAAATGCAAGAAAGGAAATGGAGGAGGAAAGAAAATCAAGTCCTATTGAAGTAGAATTTGAAGCACAAGTTTGGTGTAAATATTTGCCTGTGGAAACCTTTGGTTTTAAGATGGTGCTGGGGTGCTCTTCACAGGTTCTAGGGAGGATACACTAAATGCCTAAAGCATGGTCTCCATTTGAGTCACTTCAGGCTTGTATTCAACAGTCTCACACACTGTGTGTTCTAGTACTAGTTCCCTCAGTATCATTTCTGACAGCACAGCAGAATATTAATCCTGTATCAGAAATGCCTGCATGCCTTGTACAAAACAGCACCTTTTAAGACTAAACAAGGCACACTGCAGTTATTTATATCATAGCTAATTCATTAATAGTGTTTCAAACTACTTTAGTGTGGCCCAGGCACTGTTCTACATGCTGTAGATAAATAAGATACCTCGCCCTCAAGGCACTTTTTAATAAGCCTGAAGATACCCCCAGCATGACAGCTTGTTCCATCTGCATTCCATAATGCTTTACTGTCTAGGATAGATTTATTGAAAATGCAAATGTCAATTTCTGTTGTTGTAATAAAGTCAAAGCTGTTTTAAGTTTAAAGGCCAGATTTTCTTTGCAGCAGGAGTTCTAAATATGTAATCACAAATCTTCAAGTTCCAATGATAAAATTTGCTGCTTCGGGTTTTGTTTTTTTGTTGTTGTTATTGTTGGGTTTTGTTTGTTTGTTTGTTTGTTTTTGAGACAGGATTTCTCTGTGTAGCCCTGGCTGTCCTAGAACTCACTCTGTAGACCAGGCTTTCCTTGAACTCAGAAATCCACCTGCCTCTGCCTCCCAAACGTTGGGATTAAAGGTGTGCACTACCACTGCCTGGCTTGTTGCTTCATTTCACTATAGAAAAACATATTATGTATGTTCTAACTTAGTAATAATATAAACTTACTCTTCCTAAGAGAAGTTAACTACCTTAGAAAAAATATCAACCTGAAATTATTACTTTTAGTAGTTGCTTTTTCAAGGCTGTAACTTGCTTTTGGTTATTAATATGTTGGGCTGTGATACTGAAGACAAGACTTGGGATTGTGGGCTTTCAGACTGGGATATGTGCTATCCTTCCTTCCTTCCTCCAGGTTTTGGAATGGGATGTATAACCGCTTTGAAAAGGGGTTGCAGCCTCGACAGTCTGTTACAGATTACCTCATGGCTGTGAAGGAGGAGTCCCAGCAGCTGGAGGAAGAACTGGAGTCCCTAGAAGAAGTAAGAGTCTTGCTATTGTTTATATTTTCCTGTGCCCCTGTCTTGAGCATTACCTCGAGGAAGATCCTCAAGATCTGGAATATAAATGTAGCACAAGCCATTTTTAAGTCAGTGGGTCAACACCCAGACAATGAAGCCCAAACCTAACACTAAGCCATCTGTGTTAGTTTTTGGCTCACTTCAGTTTGTAGAAATCCATTACTGGTCAGTACATTTTATTTTTCCCATCATCATCTTTCTTTTTTTTTCAAGTTTTCTTAAAAAAAAAAAATCCCAAAACTCATGAAAATATGAAAAGGCAAAATTGAATACATTCAAATGAATTAAAACCTTCTGCTCTTTTAAAATTATATGTTAATACTGCATTGATATGTAAATAGCTGAGATTGGTTATATAATTTTTATTATTGGGCAGAGACGTGTTGTACATAAATGCATTTCTTACTTGCTGCCTTCATCTTAAGTGAGTATTATTTATTCTGCCCCATTCATCATAATTCTACCTCAACATTCACTTGCCCAAGAACTGGCTATAAATTCCCACTGTTTGGAACTTGTATTTTCAAGTTAGAATCAACGTTTTAACAGAATGAGATGGGGCTGGAGATGGCTTAGTGGTTAAGAGTTCTACTCTCACAGAATGTCTGCTTTTAGTTCTCAACTAGTTTAGTAGCTCAACTAGTTTAGTGGCTCACAACTATAGGTAACTACAGTTCAGGGCATCTGATGTCTCTTAATTTCCAGACATTGGATATTGGATACATTCAGGTACCCAATGCTGTACATCACTGGAGAAGCAGCTCTAACTACGTGCAGCAAGATCACTATTTTATAATGAGTTCTGGTACCTGAGTGTAATTCTTACATTCCACAGGTTCATATGACCCACGTGACTATAGAGGTAGGAGTAGAGCTGAGACCTTGGATTGAAGTACGAACTCAGAGAACTGAAATTAAACTGAGATTAAACTTACAGTTTGGAGGCCAATTTATTTTTCACAAGCACACCCAGTTTTCTATATTTTAGGACCTTGCTTATTATAACGTTCTTTTGACTGAAAATTGGTAAAGTTATAAACAAGATATATAGGATATCAAAAAGTACCTTAATATTAAATGTTCCTTTATTTCTTTAAAACAGCTAAAGTTTCTTAGCATAGTATTCAAGGTTTTCCCATAATGCATCATAATCCCTTTCCGTTCTCATTTCCAGTGCTCCCCATTTAATTCACATTTTCTGCTTCCTACCTCTGTGGCCTTCTAACCACTGCAAGATCCCAGGCTCTGCTTTTTCAGACTTTTTACACTGCTTTCTGTGCTCTTTCCCTGAAAACCATCTTACCGTTCTGAAATGAATATAAGAACTGTGCCCATGTGTGACAATCTGCAGATGTGCTATGGCTGCGTCTGGATTCGCTGTGTTCCCCCTATGGTCCAGCACAATTCTTCTGCACTAAAACTAAAACCCCTTAGGAATGCTTCTGAATGTGTAATGCTTAATTTTCACACACTCCCTACTTATATTAAAGGATACTGAGGTAAAGCATATGTGGGACAGCCAGCCTGCAGTGATTTGGTGGAGGAACAGCATAGACATGTGTAAGAATGTAATTGCGCCCTAAGAAGGAGAGAATTCCTGATATTTGAACACAGGAAGACCAAAAACCGGTGCTTATTATAAGAGACTTGACACAAAATGCAACTCTAGGGAGGAGGAATAAAATTACATACTTTGAAATGATACATTTTCTAGCGAGTCCTATTTTGATGAAATACATACATCATTCTTACCTTAGAAAAACATACTTAGGGGATAGAGAGGTAGCTCAGCCTCTAAGAGTACAAACAACTCTTCCATCAGACCCAGGTTCAATTCCTAGCACTCACATGGCAGCTTACAATTCTCTGTAACTTTATTTCCTTAGGGATCCAACAGCCTCTTTTGACCTCCACAGGTACCAGGCACACACATGGTGTACAGACTTAAGTACAAGCAAATACCTATATACATAAAACAAATGTTTCAAAAATGAAAAAAGTTTAGTGTTAATACAATGCAAATAATTATGTCAAATTGTATAGTCATTTAAAAAAAAGTGTGGGGCTCCATTTCCAGGTAGTGTACTATATTGTATTGTTCACATCGTAGACAGTCTTACCAAGGCGCTTACTACCATCCTTGTATTAGAAAGCAAGCCTCTCGGTTAGTTTTGCTGACGTTCATGTCCTCTGGTTTTCAACTGCCACAAGAGTCTTGTCCTTAATGTTACCCTCAACTGGGAGGGAGTCAAAGGTATGCAAATATATATGCAAGAATAAATTGTGACGTTTCTTAAAGTTGTTATTTATTTTTTTAGAGGCTGGAAAAAATTCAGAAAGTCCACTTACATGGTACCAAAGTGAAGAGTAAGCAAAGTGAGCCCAGCAAACACTCGGGGTTCTCTACCTCAGACCACAGCACAGCCAACACCCCTCAGGATTACAGTGGGAACAGCAAGTCCTTCCCATCCAGGAGCCCGTCCCAGGGTGATGAAGATTCTGCTCTGATTCTAACCCAAGACAATTTAAAAAGCTCAGACCCCGACCTCTCAGTGAATAGTGATCAAGAGTCTGGGGTGGAGGATTTGAGCTGTCGATCTCCCAGTGGTGGTGAGCATGCACCCAGCGAAGACAGTGGCAAGGACCGGGACTCGGACGAAGCTGTGTTTCTCACTGCCTAAGTTCCCCTTTGGAGTTCCAAAGTAAAAGACACAGAAACACTTTCAAATTAAGGGGAAAGTGCAATTCGTAGTAAAAATGTTGAGAAATGGCAAGTTCTATCCAGAACCATAAAATTACAGCTGTGAAAATGGGGAAAAAAAAGCTCTTTATCAATAACCAGTTGTTTTATCAAATCATACTGAAGACTGATCATCATTCCTGAGGCTCATGCTAGACTATGAAAATTATATCACTACAAGGAGAGAGAGTATCTTCACCCAAGGTTGTCCAGACAGTCTTTCCTGGCATAGCATGTGTCTGCTTAAAAGCCCTCCTGGTTTCTCCCATACCTGATAATGTTGGGACTTTGATTTCACTTCCAGTTGCAGGTTGCATTCAGGAACTTTGACATTTCCTTCTGCCTTTACCAATATTTAAAAGAAATAAATATGGAGAGTACCCTTTTCTGTTATAAATGTAATCATTTTATTTTTCCCCTGTGGAGCATCTTCTGCTTCTCAAAAAAATGTCTGTCTTTCTTTACCATGAATGTAGAACCTATTAAGCTGAAGCTGGATTCATTTTCTCCATCTCGAATCTGAGTCCAGACATTAGCTCTTAGTAGCCTTTTACTACTCTTTCAGAGATTACACATAACAAAACTGTGAGCCAGCCAACCTGATTGCAAACTACAACACTCTAAATGCAGTAGGTAGTGATACATCAACAAGGGAAAAGGTCAAGAACGAGGGAATTTGCTTATCATGTAGTTATCGCATGCTTTCTGTGATAAGACACCACAACCAAGGCAACTAGAATAAAGGATTTATTAGGACTTACAGTTTCAGAGGGTTAGAATCTACAACCATCATGGTGGAAGGCATGGTATCAGCCAAGCAGGTATGGCATTGGAGCAGCAGCTGACAGCTCACATTTCAAGACATAACCAAGAGGCAGTGAGAGCTAACTAGAAAAGGCATGGGCTTTTTGAAAATTTAAAGGCAGCTCCCAGGAACAAACCCCCTCCCACAAGGCCACATCTCCTAATCCCTCCTAAACAGTTCCACCAACCAGGAACAGAGCATTCAAATAGATGAGCCTTTGGGAGCCATTCTTCAAACCCCCAACCCATCTGCTAAACACAGGGAATAAAGGTTACAGCACTTTTCATTTTACAAATTCTATAGAAAGCTAATGTTTTCTGTAACATTAGCAATATCTCATGACCATGGACTACTGGATGGCAATTCTGAAGTTTCTGTTAAAATGCATTTAAAACAGGATTTGAATTGAGCTTTTGATCTGAAAACTCTTAATGGAGAAATGTTGCTGTGTTTGAACATACTGAAATGTTCTTATTATATGATTTTACAGTGTAAGTACATTCTAATAAAGAGATACATTTAATCTTAGTTTTTTATAACAGTACTTTAAAGTGTGAAAATTTTTATCAGATAATGTATTCAATTTTTTTGGAAATAGAAATACAGTAATATGAAAGGATAAGAGACTTAAAACATAGTGTGAGTTATACACACACATCACATAATGTCATACAATATAATAATGCTCACATTTGAAGACAGAATGAATTTAATATACTAAAGGCCTGTAATATAAAAATATTATTAATACAAAAATAAAGCAAGTGTAATTCCTTTAGATGTTAAATTGAGCATTTTCTGTTGGAAAGTTTCCCAAGTAAGCCTAAGGAATATTTACTCATTTCCTATAGAATAGCTAATAAACATATGGAATATAGTGGGAATGGCTTTTACAGCTTTATAACATAAATCACTTATTTTCTTTCTTTCTTTCTTTTTTTAAGACAACATCTGACTCTGTAGCCCTGGCTGACCTCAAACTCAGGGACCTGCCTGCTTTTGCCACCTAAGTGCTGGCATTGAAGGTGTGTGTCATGACGCCTGGCTGTTTCGCCATTTGTATAGTACCTGCTCTTTAGACAATAGGTCAACAACAAAGATAAAACATCATCTGTACTACATATTTGGAAAAACAAGCAGTATGTATGTATTTAAATTTTTTACTTTTTAATGTGACACCTTTATTAGCATCAGAGCCACACGCTTTTTGTTCCCTCCATCCCTTTACAAGACATAATTTAGGTATGTTCATGGAGTCATTTTTATTTTTTTTACAAGTCAATACTGAAGCTACACATGCTCACTGCAGCCTGCCTTTCAGAGTCCCTGGATAAGTCATGGTCGATTCAACTAGAAACCTCTAGTACTACATGTTCACTCTAAATGAAGCTTCAGTTGTGAGGTGTTTTATTATTTAGTGCAGTGTTCAGAGAATACTTCAAAATATATAACTTATTCAGGACATTACTTCCCAACCTTTAATAGTTACAGCTCAATTGATTAGTAATTTTGATCATGTTTGAACAAGTCATTTGGCAATTTAAACAAAACAAAACCTCCCAGCAACCTTCAGTGCTGAAGTGAGAGGAACACTGAACAACAGGTGTCAGGCCGTGCCCCGACCTTGTTTGTAACAAGGGCCTCACTGGCTGCCATTCTGCCTACTATATAAATTGGCCTGCAAAGCTTCCTGGGACAAGTCTCTCATTCCTCTCCTGTATAGGAGTGATGGAATTTCAGGCCTGTTCTACCATGTACCAGGTTTTTATATAGGTCCTAAGAATTTGAATCGGGTCCCTCATGCTTGCATGACACACAAGTTAGCACTTAGCCACCTCCCCAGCCCAAGTTTTCATTCCTTAAGAGGATGCAGGTCGGCCAATAGATAAGAGTGCCTTCCTTCCAGGCATGAAGCCCTGAGCTCAGTCCCCAAGCTCCACAGGACTGGGGTTGGTGATACATGCTTAGGCTCCTAGTACTCAAGAGGTGGAAGACCCGACAGCCAGGTCATCCTCAGTTACATCAAAGTTAGAGCGCAGTCTGGGCTAGAAACCCTGCCTTAAAAGAACAGAAAGCACAACTTCAATTTACTTCTTTCTCCTACAACAGAATCTTAGCTGTCCTGCAATTTAAATATATAAACTGTGGTCAAACAACCTTTGTTCTATACTCTGTTCATTTAATCTGAAGTTTTCACCCAACTTTGACTTTCCCGACTTGTTACAGCTTACCTTTAAATATCCTTGACAAATTCTACCTAGGTAGTCTAGTAATTCCTAAGCTTTCCTTTATACTAAAGTAAAATCCGAGTATGTGTTTGGTATTCAGATCTATAGCCAATTTTTACAAAGAAAAAATATGGCCATAAAATTACAACCATGTACTCTGTCTCCTGCAAATAAAGAATGCAAATTCACACTGGCATATTCAGATATTCACTACAAGTAATAAACATGTCTGAACTAGTTTGTCAACTTGCTAAAGGCAAGCAACTGTGGTCAAATGTCTTGGTTTAATGTCTGGATTGTAAAGAGGCTCTCTGAATTTTTAGGGAGAAATTATGCTTCATTAATTGACAATGAAACTTGGATAATACAAATTTAAAGAAAAGCATGCCCTGGCCTGGGTGAGCAAGTGTGGTGTGTGTTTGTGTTTGTGTGTCACACTTGTGTTGTCTCTGGGTAGTCTTTCTACAATACTGAGTGAGGTGTCTAGCAGAAACCTTAATAAGAAGACTGCTGGTCTCTTGTTCTGGGATATCCCTGGTTTTTTAAGAAAGCAACTAGACTGTGACTGGCAAATTCTCCACTGACTATGGTGACTGCTGGGAATGTTAAACACAAATACCAGTACACTCAGAAGTCTCTGAATGCCCCCAAGTTGGTCACAAATGTGAAACATGACTCCACCTGTTATCTCACCTATATCTGTAGGTCTGCCTGAGGATTCCATAGCATACCCTTAACATTAGCGCCAGCAAGACAGGCAGCTATCATGGTGCATACCCAGCACGGGATAATCTTTATAGTCACAGGAATATGTCTTCCACAAACATGAAAAAAATTTTCAATAAGAAAATATTTATGACTTTCTTAAAACTCCATTACCAAAAATATGTAGAGTAAGAAAAATGAAGACAATCCATAATGTATGCAGGCTTTGGAATGACAGTCACGGATGAAAACTGAGCAATTATGTGTTATGGTATTTAGTGATTTAGGTCCTAACTTACCAACCTCAGATATGTACTCATTTTCTTCTTTAGCTCTGTGACAAAATACAGAAACAAATTGCTGAATACATCTACAATTAGAAAATTAAATTCATTAAAAATTAAGACATTACTTGTTATTATAAAGCTTTCTTAGGAAAAAAAATGTTTAAAAAGTCAAGTCAAAGTATTAAAATTTTACTATTTCTGCCTAGATTTACCATTTCTTAACAAAAGGAATTGTTTGTTTTTACATTTGGAATATAAAAGGAGTATCATTTACCCAAAACCCATATATACTTATTTATTTTAGTTAGCATGGAAGTCTGTATTGTACTGGTTTAAGTGAAAGACAGTTTTAAAAATAAGTAAAATATCTATTTATGAGATGATGGCACCTGTCTGTAACCCTGTACTCAGGGAGGAGAAGCACAAGTTTGAGGCTAGAGTGGGCTACACAGTGCAACCTGTTCCAGAACAAAATACAACCAATGCATTGACCTGTATCGCTGCCTAAATGTATCTTTAGTCTGAAAGTGAAACTGTAAGAAAGTAGATTCTTCACTCTTATTTACTGCAGGTATTACAGGTTGCTTTCTTGAGATGGCACCTTGGCAGGACTGCTGTTTCCTGACACTGAATATCTGAAAACAAACTGCTCTGGACAGTTTCATCATCTAGAAAGAAAGGGGTGTGTGTGTGTGTGTGTGTGTGTGTGTGTGTGTGTGTGTGTGTGTCTGTGTGTGTATGTGTGTGTGTGTATCGGGGTGGGCTAGATGACCTTTTCACAGCTGAAAATAGGTTTTGAAAGAAAAGGCTGACAGGAAGAAGAATCTAAGTAATAAGCACTCTTGATAAATGAGGCAGCTTCAAGTTAAAACTAAAAATGTAAATCAGTAGTTTTTAAAAATATTAAAAATTAGCTAGAATTACATGCATAGATGTTTAATCAGAAATAGAGGAACTTAAATACAGGATTTGTCAACAATAAACATCTTTAGTGCAAATAGTGCAGAAAGTTTTGTCAAATATAGCAGTCATTCTAATCTGTACGGAATCAGTCTCAGGTGATAGACAATCTACATCGCATCTGGACCTCAGCCATGGTTTCAAGTGCCCATCCCTAAGTCATAAATAGAAAACAATGTGCTTAGGCCTGTGTCCCATTTCTCTCTTGGTAGTTCATGGTTTCAGGAAAATCTGAAATGAAAAAAATGTCAAATTTAAGATTTAATTTAAGATTATCAACCCTGATCCTTTATACTGCCTTCCTGTTAAGGTATTGTAACTTGACTGGGAAGGAACTGGGCAAGGAAAAGATTACAGTGTGCTCCTTTCAATAATCTATTTCTACTGCTTGGGCTGGGATCTGGGATAAACACAAGTAGTATAAAAATTATCTCAGTTTGGAAATTAAGACGTAACACAATTCAGAGGCGATACTAATGGAATAAAAACTCGAGATAAGAAATGCCTATTACTCCATCCCTTTTCAAAAGAATCCCCCATGCTCCTCCTTAAAGTCCTCTCCTTCAGCCAGATGGCTGCATGCAGCTGATTCATCCTCTCCTAGGGATTAGTACTGCAACTCAAGACTCTCAGTGCACAGCAGCTGCTGTGGTTGATGGGTGACTAAAAAATGGAACTGGTGATGTAGGTCAGTGCTTGCTGAATACATGGAAAGCAATGGGTCTGATCAGACTTCATGCAGAAAGCGGAAACAGCCAGCCTGAGAAGGAAGATGCGTTTTGGTTACTGAGAGGCTTCGTCTGTCTCAGTAACTGGGCTGCACTTTCCTTAACTTTGTGTTCTCCTTCAGTTAACAAGCTCTTATTTCAGTTTGTGTGGTTTGAAAGAAAGCTACCCCAATAGACCTGGGTAGCTGACCACCTGGTGCTGTCTTGGGAGGTGGTGCAGCCTTGCTTGTAAGTCACTATGGGTGGACTTTGAGAGGTCACAACACACTGTATTAATAGTCTGCTCTCTGCTTCATGTTGTGGTTAAAGATGTGAACCCTCAGCTTCCCGCTCCAGCTGCCTGATGCTAAGCCTGCCTCACCATTATGGATTCTCCCTCACCAACAATAAACACAAATAACTTCTTCCATCTGTAAGATACCTTCGTCATGGTATTTTATCACAGCAATTGAATACGGGGCAAGGTTTTCTTCTGTAAACAAGACATTCCTAATGGTAGAAGCATGACTGTAAGCTACCCTTAGGAGAAACGCACACTCTCACTAAGGATACAGAAGTACTGAGAAATTATCTACAGAGTTCTTACTGGTTATAGATGTACTTATATGGTCATGTTTATAATTGTCAACATTTTAGAACAATCAACAACTATAATGGTAGAATCATGTTAAAGCAGTGAGCAGGCACTGTTAAGAACTATTAAGTTAAAGCACACTTGTATAACAGCCTTGAGACACTAGCTAGAAATGCATACCTAGAGAGGAGCATGAAATTGGCTGTGCATCGCTATCACCTGGTGAAGCTTCTCTTCTTTAGCTCTTCTACAGTGGCAAATCTAGAAGATAAATTATTTAAAATACCAGTCACTTTTCCAACTGCTTCCTACATTAAGACAGAATTCCAAGTAAGAATATTTTAATTTGTTAACATTCCTTTAGCTTTTTAACATTTAAGGTAGCTAGTAATTCTTCAGAATTTACAAGGAATCCAGAAGAACATTAAGGTTTGTGTGAAAAGTCTTTGAGTATAAACTTTACTAATATTAAATTTTGATTATTTAATTTCAAATGCCTGTGCTTAAAAAAAAAAAGAACTAAACTTTGCTCTTGTTGACTATGGAAGATTAACAAACTTTAGTGTCACTATACAGAATAGAATGGATCAGAAACAAATTCCTTACTAATACTATAAACACAGGCAAGTTAATAACCATCTCTGAATTTTGTCTCTCATGAAAAATGAAGCTCATAAAATCTGCCCTGTCTTCTTTAAGGCCACATACACACAATCATACACTCTCACAAACAACCCTACACACAAACATTTCATAAAAATTACTAAATAACAAAGGTGATTGTTTCAGAGATAATAGGTAAATATTTAGGACTATTAAATATTTAGCATCAAATTGTTAAGCAGATTTTTCCCCCCTTGGATACAATGGAAATACCAGACTAGAAGCTGTTCTTGAAAGTTTTAAATCGTATTTCAATTATTTTTTATGTCTACAGATTATGTATTTAGGCGACTTGTTAAGCAGGTTGTTTGCAGACTATTACAGCTGATTTACCAGCTCCTACACAATGACACAGATACTACTGATCCTGAATGAGAACTATCATTTCATTTACCTGCTTGTGTACTCAGAACTAACAGGTTTAAAGAAACAGTAGAGTCCCGCTATCCTTCCCCAAAGAGGCTTTCAGATTCTGCTCAGTAGTCAAAACTCCGGCTTGGTTATGTGCTAACGATGTTTACTTATGAACATACTTAAAAAAATTGTTATTATGTTGTCACTTATCCTCAATTGAAGAGTATTACATACTGTTCTCTTTTCCTTGAAGCTATTGAGAAAATCATCTATTTCAGTTTTTCCCTCCAAGAAGTCTTCAGCAATATTATCCGATTCTTCCTCAGCTTCGTGTGCAGCTACTTTCAATCTTGCCTGTAGAGCACTTGCACTACAACTCTGTGAACAAACAAAAAAATCAGGCAATGCATTAGTCTATAATTCTCAGATAAACTACAGACGGGGAAATGAGGCAGAGATATGAGAAGCAAGATCCACGGGGGTCTTCAGCATTGGCTACTTGGATGGATCCTGCCTTAGTCATTAGTTAGGGTTTCTTCTAAAAGCAAACTGGAGATGAAAGGGTTTGTTTGGCTTACTGTTCCACATCACCATTCATCATTGAAGAAAGTTAGGACAGGAACTCAAGCTAGGTGGGAACCTGGAGGCAAGAGCTGATGCAGAGGCCATGGAGGAATGCTGCTATTGTATCTGTTCCTCATGGTTTACTTAGTTTTCTTATAGAGCCCAGGGATTGTACCACTCACAATGGGCTAGGTCCTCCCCCTATCAATGAATAATTAAGAAAATGTACTATAAATTCTTGTACAGCCCAATCTTATGAAGGTATTTTCTCAATTGGAGCTCCTTCCTTTCTGATAACTATAGCTTGTGTCAATTTGACCTACAATTAGCAAATACAGATAGCAAGCACAAAAGAAACCAAATCACAAACTGTAAAACTGTTAAATGAGAAACTGAAAATCCACTGTTATATCCTAGATATTTTGGAATTAAATCATTGTGAGAATACCTACTCAAATGACCCAATGACCTGCATCTCCTTGTATTCCTGTTCTTGTCTGTCTTTGTTAGGTTACGATGACAATGATAACGCAAAAGATCTACAAAATCAATGCACTCTAATACATTCCAAGAGTATAAAAAAGAATATTAATATTCAAATGACATCCCTTCTGGGTTGACAATGCTCCCTCCAAGAACCAAAGACCACCTAACCAAAAAAAAAAAAAAAAAAAAATCAAACATTAGGCATGAGAAATCCTCTTTTGATTTGTTGCTCAGCCTTCTAATAAGACTAGGACCTGTTCAACAAAGGGGGAATTCATGCCTGTAACTGGGAACCTAGCCAACTAACTAGCCGGGACTAGTGAAGTTGTGGATCTTAAAGAACCTACAACCACCACATTACCAATCCAGCATAACCCTTAATCCACAGGTAAGTGCAGTCCTCGCCTCCATAAGGAACACGTCTCTTTGCAATATACCAGAAAGACCATTATAGAAGACCACAACTAATCAAGTACAGAGTTGTAGAACCCAGTCCAAACAGATACAAAACAACTCCTGTAGCTAAGATTCAAGGAAATTTAGAAAGATTATAAGAAGCAAAGGATCAGGGAATTTCCTGTGAGACTTCCGTCTCCTAGTAATGTCAGAAGTTAATCCACAAACATATCTATGGGTTTTCTGTTTTTTGTTTTTGTTTTGAGACAGGTTTCCCTCTGTAGCTCTGGCCATCCTGGAACTCACTCTGTAGACAAGGCTAGCCTCAAATTCACGGAGATCAGCCTACCTCTGCCTTCCAAGTATGTGGGTGAAGGTGTGCGCCACTACCTCAGGACAATTTTTAAGTATTTCTAGAATCACCTCAAGTAATTCTTACATACATGTCCAGGGGTGAGAAAAAGTGGTAAAGCTGACCTGTGTTGTGTCAGGTGCAGCTGAGGCCTTACAAATGTTTGGCACATGCTCTACCGCTCAGCCCCTACACAGAATTCTTTACGAGACATTTTCTCTTAGGGGAGTTTCCTACTTTCTTATTTGCTCTTTATAATCCACTAGCAACTTTTGTGTTGTCTATATTATACATGTGTTCTTAACAAAAGCATTCACTTTTATTTTTAGTACTTCTCAATTTTAAATTTATATATTCAAATGTGAACATTTTCCTCTATGCTTTTGCCTTCTATTACAATTAGAAAACAGGACTTTTTAATTTTTTCACATTAAAAAACCATTTAAAAATATTCCTAGGAATTAACTGATTTTTATACTTTGTTCTGATACTATATGTATTGTACTTTTCTATATTCTGTAGAATATGACCTTTATGAAGTTTGATATAAAAGATGAAGGCAATTTTTCATCAGATCCTAAACCAATAAGCAATTACACAATTTGTTGACTCCTGAAGTTTTTCTAGTTATTAGTCACATACACGAATCTATTTTAGAACTGCAGCCTGCTCCATACAACTATTTTCCATCTTCCTACAAAACTACTGCATCATTTTAAATGACATTTACACAATATTTTGATGTTGATGAAGCATGTTTTTCCCAACCCTTTTATATTCAACTCCTTCCTAACTACTTTAATCCACTCAGATTTTTAAAACCATATTTGGGAGATTACTGGAAATATTAAACTTTTAAGTCATATGCTAAAGAATCAAGTCTTATTAATACTCTTTCATTCTACTTAATATTCTATGCTATTCTAACTAGAGAATATAAGCATCTCTTAAGGGAAACAAATTATTAACTACAATGTTTCTTGCTGCAATAAGCTATAAAGATTACATCTTCTATTTTATTTTTAAAGATTATTTTTCCTAAGTAGCAGTCTAATCTTTTAAATTATACTTAATGTAAAGTATCTTTTTGTTACTAGGTTTTATTATAGCAGTTACACTACTTTCCTGCTTTGCTGGGGTTTCATTCCTTATAGGATTTGGAAATAGACAAACCCTGAAAGAACAAGAACTCTGTTTCCAGCTGTCAGTCAGCTTTATAAAGTCAGATGCACAGGGCGGGGCCAGCTCCTGTGGCTGAGCAGCTCCTGAGGGACAGAAAGAACTCATCAGCCCTACCTCACTGAGTTCATGTTGCCTTTGCATCTTCTTTTCAAAGGTAGATTTCATTTGTAGAAGTAATTCATACTAAAAGAAAACATAAAATTGCTGTTTATTTTGATTTCTGAAGAGTAAAAATGCCTTGGAAATGATCAGGAACTCACCTTATCTAAAACGGTTTGCCTTTTGCCTTCCAAGCTATGTTCCAAAAGGAGATTTTTTCCTGGAAGATAAATCTCTGCTTATTTCTCAGCACAGATCACATTTTTCTCAGGAATTATGAATCAAAGCAAAGGGAGACATACTTGCTAATTCCTCGATATTTTTTACTAAGTCTTCCTTGTCAGTAATAATTTGTTTTAGTTGAGGCAACATCAGAAACTGTTCTAGTAATACCTCCTCCTGTTCATTCATATCTGTGAGCTGTGACACACTAAAGACACAAAAGAAAAAGCCAATTGTTAATAAATGTTAGTCATGTGGTTTTTCTCCACAATGACAAATGTCCACAATTTTCTGGCTTGACTTGTGTGATGGGTAGTTTTATGTGACATAAGCTGGAGTCATGGGAGAGAAGGAAACCTCCACAGAGAAAAACAGCCTTTGTAGAGTAGGCCGCAGGTAAGCCTAAGGCACTGTCTTACTTAGTGATTGATGTGGGAGGGCTGCGCACCCTGTAGGTGCTAGGAAAACAAAAAGGAAACCTCAGCAAGCAGGCTGCAGAGAGCAAGCCTGAGTCACTTGCAGTTACCCAGCAGAGGGGAACAGACAGGCCCCGGAGACAGAGGGAACCATGTGCATGGCTAAGTATGGAGGCTGTTCACGCTGTTTAGTTCTCCTCCTGTAGTTTTGATGTTTTCATAACTTTTATAGCAGGTAAACTTTTAAAAAGGAAAAAAGAAAGATAATACTTTGTAAAACAGCGTTATTTTTGGAACTTGAGCATTATAATGCATACTAACCCTTAAGATACAGCAAACATCTTTTCTGTTGTGGAACCTGCATTCTTTACATGTTATTTTTTATGTTTACACATGAACTAAAAGACAAACAAAGTCCAACTTTATATTTTAAATTACAACATTGTTCACAAGGCTTTAATCTGTAGTGCTGGTAGAATATATTCTAAAGACATGAAATTCCAAATTATTCTTAATTGTATTCAATGTTCTTAATACTAGTAGCCTCGTGGATATTATAAATCCTTAGTGGGGCACATGGGGTACCCCACTAAATGGAAAGACCATAAAATGTTTTATTCATGGCACATCTTATGTTCTATGAAAAAAAACAGTACCTTAAAGTTTAATCCTGCCACTGTATCAGCTATAAATTTGAATAAAACTTTGGCTTCTAATAAAATTAGTTTTTGAATATATTATAACTTTAGTATACTCATCGAGATACATTAATCTACTAAAGAAACAATGAAAAATCTATTTTGAATTGATCAGAATCTAATGCATTCACCAAAAAATTCTCCAAGATTGCAAGTTGCATAAGAGAAAAGAACTCTGGTTACCTTGGTAGTCATGACATCCAGAGCAATCCCTAGGTACAGACCAGTCATGGAACAATTTATCAGACTAAAGCTGATTTATACCACTTACTCACCAGGACAACCACAGAAAAGGAACAGTCAAAAACTTAATTCACTTTACTTAATTTGAATATGAAACTATAAATAAAACAGATAAAACTATCTTTATTCTTCAAGTTTTTTTTTTTTACCTTAGTTCTGAAAGTTCTGGAAATGCATCAGGAATATCCGGCATCTTATAACCAAAACCATTTTGGTTAACCTAAAGAAGAGTTTTAAAGAGTATTAGGTCTCAGCTATACTTGCGAGTGAGTGCATTACCGACTAGAAATAACTGAAGTGCTGCATCTAGCAGTGCTCTCACTCCCAGTCTCTCAGCGAGCAAGCTGTGCACCTCCATCTCTGCACATCACACCAGCACGCAAGTCTTCCCCACCAGTCTAGTTCTCTGGACTTCTATACAGAGTTTACACTTTATGGGGGGAGGGGGGAGGGGAGGATGTGTCTTGGAAGAGCCTGTATTATTAGCCTGTGTCAAAGTATATGATTATAAAATAAATCTCTTATGAGCAATTGTAACAGGTGTTCAGAATTATCTGTGGATTTCGTAGATATAAATGAATATGCTTCATTCAAATAAAGACATCAAGTATACATTAGTAAACCACCAGCACTCTGGGTAGTTACATATTTAAGTTAAATAAAATAGGATAGTTAAAGAACATAGTACCAATTTGAATATTTATGACTGTTTTTATTAGAACACTCCAAATTTTCCCCTAATTAAAAAAATATATTAATACTAGTTTGTTGCTGGGAAAAACGGCACAGGTGTTTATTCCAGCACTCAAGAGGAAGAAGCTGCAGATCTATCTCTATGAATTCAGGGCCAGCCTGGGCTACAGAGTGAGTTCCAGAACAGCCAGAATTACTGAGACTCGGTCTCAAAAAAATCAAATAAGCAGTTTGCTTAAAATCTTTTCTTCTTCTTCTTTTTTTTTTTTTTTTTTTTTTGGTTTTTCAAGACAGGGTTTCTCTGTGTAGGCCTGGCTGTCCTAGAACTCACTTTGTAACTTTGTAGACCACGCTGGCCTCAAACTCAGAAATCCACCTGCTTCTGCCTCCCAAGTGCTGGGATTAAAGGCATGCGCCACCACCGCCCGGCTAAAATCTTTTCTTAACATAATGATGAAAGATTTTGGAAAAACCAAAATTCATTCAGGTTTCTTTTTTTAATGATTATAAAATATAAAATTGGTAATGTTGAACATAATGTATATGCATATACATATTTATAAATATTTGTGTTTCTGTGAGTACATATGTGAGTACAAGAGCAGCTATGTGTGAAGGCCAAAGGTCAACACTGGGTTTTGTTTTGTTTTTTTCTTTTCTGAGACAGGATTTCTTACTCAACCGAGAACTTTGTAACCGTTACATCTAGAGTAATCCCTAGGTATAGGCAAGTCTAAAAATTTATCAGACTAAAGCTGATTTACACCGCTTACCAAGCTAAAAGAACAGTGAAAACCTTTAAAATAATTTTATTTAATTTGAATATGAAACTATAAGTAAATCAGACAAGACCATCTTTACTCTTCATGTTTTTTACCTCAGTTCTGGAAATGTATCAAGGACACCTGGCACCTTATAACCAGGCATGAATTACCATGCCTGGAACTTTATGAAAGGTGCCAGACATCTGAACTCAGTTCTGTGTGCTTGCACAACAAACACTTTAATGCCTGAATCATTATGCCAGCCTCCAAATCCACAGATATAGTTTAAACATCAAATATTGTTTTTTTTTCTTTAATATGTTACATGGCAACTGCTACCAGCATTACTTATAAACATATAAATTTTAAGCCAATAAAATGCTGGAAGCCTTGAGCATGCTGCAATAGATCCTCTTTGATCTGATACTTGCTTCTCTGGTATAATCCAATCTTGTGCCTTGTCCAGTAAATCCTACTTGACATCCAGACAGAGCTGTAACAGGCAACTTTACAAACATGTCACCCCGCATATAGTACAAGACTCTGTCAATGTTTTCCAATCACTGTGTAACCTCCAGTCACTTTATGTAACCTCTTGATATCCTCAGATTTTTTTATAACCATCTTTAAAAATCTGGCCTCAAGCATAAATCCATCATTCATTTATCTGCATCATTTTCCACTAAGCAAGTACTAAGTGTGCAGTATGAAGCACTGGGGATGAAGTAAAAAACTGGACTGATCATTACATCTACTTTGGTCTCTGGAGGCAGTGGCCTCAATTGTCTCCCACAGCTCTGGACTATCTCTAGAAACTATATGCGCAAACCCTCATTGGTTACCTTTTTGAGTCTGTTATCGGAGATGACAAATATGATTTAATCTTTTGTGCCTTGCTTAGTAGATAGACATAATAAAGGCTAGCTGACCAAACACCCATGTCACAGGTACAAAACACAGACTCCAGAGGTACCAACCGATGCTGAAGATTCAGTTGTGGGAACTGGTAATGGCAGACTTGAAAGGATGCCAAATGAAGGCGCCACGGGCTTAGCTGCAGTGTAACTTGTGGTTGAAGAAGAAACAGTGTCAGCTACAGACAAGGATGTGATATTCCTGTTAGCTTCTGGTGGAGGATATGGAGGAAGAAATGGAAACCCCTGGGAGGGGTACGGAGGCATCCCACCTGGATTACTATACAGGCTGAAGAAAGAAAGAGACCATCATTAGGCAGGTGTTAGGAGTCGAATCATCCCTAAATTGTCCTGAATAACAGTGGTTATACAATTCCATACATGGAATTTCTTCTGGCAATTGATTTTTATAATTAAACAAAATTATTTAAGTCACAAACTATAAGCACCTCCGAAAAAATGTGGTTTCTATGAAAAGTAGGATTGCTCCAGAAAGCACCGGCCCCCCCCCCACTGCTCTCTGTAAGTCTATTAGAAGTCACTGAGTTGTTGGTACTCCAGTGACATCACTTAGTTCTGTTTCTTTACGGAGAGGATTCAGTCCAGAAGGTTACTCAAGTTAATGTTGCTAAATGGCTCTTGATGTTGGGCAGTATCTACCTTAAAGTTGAGGCTGTTTGTCTACAGATTTTAAAAGAAAAATCAAATATATGGAATATCTACCTATCTATCCATCTATATAGAATATATTATATATATATATATATATATAATGTTAAAAAACACTGCAAACAAATTTGTACATAAACACAACGGAGTACTTTAAAAACTAGCAATTCATTATTTACCTGGGACTTAGACAGCAGAATAAACAATATATATTTTAGCAGGATGGTTTAAAATTAATATATTTCTCCCTTAAAAGTGAGAAGCTGGCTTCAATGGCCCACACCCTTAATTCCAGCACTACATAGAACCAAGCAGATTTCCATGAGTTCAAGGCCACCCTGTCTGTACAGTTAGTTCTACACCAGACAAGGGTTATGTAGGGAGACCTTGTCTCAAAAAAAAATAAACAAATGAAAAATTGAGAAGAAATCAAATTATATAAGAATGAGGAGTATTTCAGGCCTAAATGAAGACTAAAAAAAAAAAAATCACAGAAACACATACATTTGAGTTAATAATAATTTGATCAATTAGTGACTCTCAGATAAAGAAAAGGTATATTTGAGATAATACTAAGTAACTACTAAAATATTTCACTTTATGTTGGTACAAATTCTAAATTGCATAAAACTAAATTTTATAGAACTACTATAATCTTACTTAATGACAGAAATTAACCTGAGTTGGAAATTTTCTTGAACTGAAAGCCCTATCACACATAGAAGAATAACTTTTCTAACACATAAAGAATTCCCAAAACAAATGTAACAGCAAATAGAGGACACAATGGTATATAACTTCCATAAAATAAAGTATCTTTACATCAGGAAAACAGTGTGCAATTAAACTGTTAGATAACAAATAAACGAAAGAACTTTTTAAGGCCCACAAAATGGGCAGAGATCTCTTCTGACAATATCCCATACTGGAAAGGGCATGGATAAATGGGCATTGTGTGTGTAAGTGAAATGAGTGTAGCTAGGAGAGAGGACAGTTTTACAATATTTGTCAAAGTACTATTTCTAGAAAAAAATGACAATATTAAAATGCATATAAGAAAACCAGATAGCTCTAAGAGATGCAATATCACACTTAAAAGGAATATCCTGACAGAAGGAGAGTGTGTTAGGGCCTCAGTGCAGTGGTAAAGTCCGCACAATGCACACAATCCTAGGCATCGATTCCCAGCACAAACAGAAAAAACAGTAGGGCTATTTTTGCCAGTGAGTTTTTTTTTTTTCCCCTTCCTGCTTACCTTTCTTATTTATAGATGATTAAGGACCTGATCACCTCTTTGCTTTTCAGATAATAGCAACAAACCAAGGTCTGAAATGTATATATGGGATTTTCAGCAAGGCTGCTGAGAGACAACACCTTTAACGGTTTTAGGTGTTTTCCTTACTGGACAGTTGATAAGGCACTGCCTGGATCCTAGAAGATCCATTGCTAACCCTCTGAAAGGGTCTGAACTTGACTCTTCTTTTTTAATTATTATATGTAAGTACACTGTAGCTGTCTTCAGACACACCAGAGGAGGCCTTCAGATCTCATTACGGATGGTTGTGAGCCACCATGTGGTTTCTGGGATTTGAACTCAGGACCTTTGGAAGAGCAGTCAGTGCTCTTACCCGCTGAGCCATCTCTCCAGCCCCTGAACTTTACTCTTCTTAAGTCTTGGGAAAAGCAGAATAATGAGAGGCTGGATATTAAATCACAGGAAGTCTTGTCTCCGATATATTCGGCAGCTCTTTCTCTCCTGTTCCATGGATTAAAGCCAACAAAGTCAAACAGCACCTTCAACACTGTAAAGACTTCTCTCTAGACAGACCATCCAACTCACTAGTGCATTTTCTTTATCCACATTGTTGCAAGAAACATTGCTGGTTGACTTTCCAAACTCTGAAGCTTATTTTTGGATGATATCTCCTTTAATAAAAAATCTTTCATGAAAGCACCTCTAGTTTTAATCCCTGCTTGTTTAAAACTCTCTTACTTTAGATTTTCTTCTCAGAGGGTAGAATAATCCAATTTCCAGGTGCCTCCCAAAGTTATACTTGCTACAGATTATAAAATTATGGATTAAAATACTTGTATTAGCTAGGACTGGTGTTGTAGGCTTTTAATCTTAGCTACTCAGAGGCTGAGCCAGAACTGTGAGTTCAAGACTAGCCTGAGTAAGTCAGTGTGACAGTCTCAAAATGTAAAAAGCACATAGCAGCTAGGACTGCAGCTCAGGCACAGAGGGCCAGGCCAGCTGGCTCTGAGTGGATCCTGGTGCCTTACCTTCCCACAAAAAGTTCCATGAGTTACTTTACTCATTATGACAAAAACAAGTTAGAGAAATTTAAGACAGTTTCAGAGCATCTCTAGTGGCTAGAGCAGTCCTCTCTACTCTTTGGCCCAGTTCTCACCTACTGTCTGAGTCTTGCCTGCCTACAGACTTCCTGCTGTAGTCTAGATGCTATAAGCTCTGGGCTAAGCCTCTCTTCCACCTTCCCTTGGCACATTCATTACATGTTCCTTGTTGATATATACCTTTGAATCCTGCCCTAGATCCTCCTCTTTCTGATCTCTCTCCCTGTATGACCTCATCTCCTGCCATTTCTATACAACTCCCCTTTTAAGATGAGCCTCAGCTGGGTGGTAGTGTTCCACACCTTTAATCCCAGCACTCAGGAGGCAGAGGCAGCAGCCTGGTCTACAGAGTGAACTCCAGGACAGCCCGGGATACATGAAGAAACCCAGTCTTTAAAAAAGAACAAAAAACAGAGAGGGATTGGGGAAAGAGGGCGAAGGAGAAGGATAAGAGAGGGAGGAAGATAAGCCCATTACATAGCTTTCAAGGGGCTAGAACTCACTGTACAGACCAGGCTGGCGTCCTACTCATGGAGATCAGCCTGCCTGTCTCCTGAGTGCTAGTATTAAAGGTGTAGGACACTACACTCTGTCACTCTCAAATCTCTATTTTCTCTGCTGTTTGTCTCTTGAGAACCTCATACAGGTCAGTGTCTACGGCAGCAGGAGTGCCTCTGTCCTTGAAGGCAGACTGGGAGACAGTCTCTCTCTGTTTATGTCTCTCTCTCTCTCTCTCTCTCTCTCTCTCTCTCTCTCTCTCACACACACACACACACACACACACACACACACACACACACACACACACACACACACACACACACACACACATATTGATTACTGACCAGATTTGAGGGAAGAGAACATGCTTTTCTTCTTGATGGAGAAGTGGCCAAGCTTGAAAGGCATGTGGTTAGAAAGTGTGACAGGCATTTTATCTTGAAAGATGAACATTGAGACTTAAAAATGACAAAGAGCTTTGATATGGCCTCATATTAGCATATTTCAGATTTTAGGTAGTACTTTCTTGTAAACACTGCTCTCTCCCTTGTATAGATTCTTCCTTATAGATTCTACACTCATTAATATATCTGATGGCTGCCTTGGTAAATGGCTGAGTCAGTAAATGCTTGGTGCATAAGCATGAAGACTTAAGCTGTTATTCCCAGCACATATTTAACATCTGGTACAGAGACATACATCTGTAGCCCTAGCACTGAACGATGGGCGAGGCAGGAGATGAGGACTCACGGAGCTCACTGGCCAGCCCAGCCAGCCGACTGATGAGCTCAAGGGTGAGTGAGAAACTCTGAATCAAAAATACATGAGGCCTCCAATGCGGAAGACATCCGACATCAGCCCCACATATGCGTGCCCACGTGCCTGCGTGTACATGCACACAAACACACGGTACTGTGTGGGGGAGTGTGTGTGTCTTCAGAGAGGAAGGAACCTCCGTTGAGGAAAGGCCTCCATGAGATCCAGCTCTAAGGCATTTTCTCAATAGGTGATCCATGTGGGGTGGGGACGGGGAGGCAGCCCCTTGTGGGTGGTCCCATCCCTGGGCTGGCAGTCCTGGGTTCTTTAAGAAAGTAGGCTGAGCAGGCCATGGGAAGCACCTCTCCACAGCCTCTGTACCAGCCCCTGCCTCCAGGTTCTAGCCCTGCTTGAGCTCCTGAACTGAGTTGCTGGGAAGAGCAACCAAGACAGGGTCTGCCCACAGCAGGCTGGGACGGAGACGTCTCAGAAGCCCACAGCAGCTCCTTCTAAAAAACACTTGTTCTCATTTCTCCTAACCCTGGACAACGGCTGTAGAGATTTCATGTGTGCGTGACTGCTTTTCAATTGGCCTTGGTATGCATAATTATTCTATTATATCTGACTTCCCTATATCTTTTTCCTTCTAGTCTCATGAATTCTGTGAAACTACATTTCCTTGATGTAATAATTCTTCAACAATTAAGAATTGAGGCACGGGGCCCAGCACAGCCCAGCACAGCCCAGCACAGCACAGTCCTAATGGCCCAGGTGCAAGCTGTGTGTTCTCATCTTGGAAACAATGTAGGAACTGCACAATGGCAGTTCCAGATTAATGTTTGACTTGCAAAGAAAGTTTGAAGAAATTATTAGAAAATGAAATAGAGCCAACATTGGGACCACAAGAAAGGAAAAAAAAAAACTACTGAAATTATGAAATAAGTTTTGCACAACATCTTAAGAGTGGTTCCTGGGTAAGCAAGTATAAAAAACATAAAATTATATACTAGTAAAACTAAGTCAAAACACTGGGACTCTTCCGAGCGTCACTGTGTACAATATGCAGAAGGAGAACTACTGAGTTAAGGGTTAACCTGAGTCTTTCTGGCCACTGCCTGGCAGCTGTGCCCACATCTGTCATTAGAGCTTCACAGGAAAAATGCAAGGAGCTGGTCTCAGAGCTCTGAAGTATAAGTCAAAAGTTAAAGTTTAAATAATGATAAGTTTGCAATTAGTATTATTTTGGCCATATGCTTGGGAATAGGGGAAGCTTGAAACTTTTGGGAACAACTGTAATTCTTGATTCTTTGTGGGAACACTCCTCCATTGCTGGTGGGATTGCAAGCTTGTACAACCACTCTGGAAATCAGTCTGGCGGTTCCTCAGAAAATTGGACATAGTAATACCAGAGGATCCAGCAATACCTCTCCTGGGCATTTATCCAGAAGATGCCCCAACCGGTAAGAAGGACACATGCTCCACTATGTTCATAGCAGCCTTATTTATAATAGCCAGAAGCTGGAAAGAACCCAGATGCCCCTCAACAGAGGAATGGATACAGAAAATGTGGTACGTCTACACAATGGAGTACTACTCAGCTATTAAAAAGAATGAATTTATGAAATTCCTAGGCAAATGGTTGGACCTGGAGGGCATCATCCTGAGTGAGGTAACACAATCACAAAAGAACTCAAATGATATGTACTCACTGATAAGTGGATATTAGCCCAGAAACTTAGTATACCCGAGATATAAGAGACAATTTGTAAAACACATGAAACTGAAGAAGAACGAAGACCAAAGTGTGGACACTTTGCCCCTTCTTAGAATTGGAAACAATCACCCATGGAAGGAGTTACAGAGACAAAGTTTGGAGCTGAGACAAAAGGATGGACCATCTAGAGACTGCCATATCCAGGGATCCATCCCACAATTAGCCTCCAAACGATGACACCATTGCATACACTAGCAAGCGTTTGCTGAAAGGACCATGATATAGCTGTCTCTTGTGAGACTATGCCGGGGCCTAGCAAACACAGAAGTGGATGCTCACAGTAAGCTATTGGATGGATCACAGGGCCCCCAATGGAGGAGCTAGAGAAAGTACCCAAGGAGCTAAAGGGATCTGCAACCCTATAGGTGGAACCCTATAGGTGGAACATCCACCCTATAGGTGGATGGCCCTAGTCAGCCATCAGTGGAAAGAGAGGCCCATTGGTCATGCAAACTTTATCTGCCTCAGTACAGGGGAACACCAGGGCCACGAAGTGGGAGTGGGTGGGTGGGGGAGTGGGTGGGGGAGCGAGTGGGGGACTTTTGGGATAGCACTGGAAATGTAAATGAAATAAATACCTAATAAAAAAACAAACAAACAAAAAAGAAAACCATAGGTCCATCCAAGCAGTGAGCCCAGCCGGATTTCAGAATTCCTACATCTTGTCGGTATGGGTAGGGTAACCTACAGTGAGTATCACAGGTTTGTTCTACCATTGCATGTTGCTGCTATGTGTGGGGCAGCAATCTTGTCATTTTAATCCACCATTCTTCAGTCTAAGAGCTGTTCTTGAGGAACACAACTGAAGAACCTCTGCTATACCTAAGCACCTTTTAGATAATGAAAGTCAAATCTAACCATGAGCCTCAGTCTATAAAATATGAACTGTGAAAAACTCTTGTGAAAGCCTGAACATGGTTTTGCATATAGGACAGAGGTGAACTCTTGTGATCAGAGCTATGACAGACTGTGGTTTTTAAAATAGCTATTGCAGGATTTCCGGTGAACACTTCCCACAAACACAGGCTTTTTTTCAATTCTTCCACACTAGTGAGGGATGGATTTTTTATCTTCTCCCTTTCCAGTCCAAGTGGACTTAGTCCACAGCAGAAATGATGATGGCAGCACCCACCCATGTCTAGATCTAAATAAGAAGCACGGCTTCTACTGGCTGATCTGCCCTCTCTCCACGTGTTACTCTGTGAGGGAACCCAGGCCACCTTCAATGGCAATAGCCGATAGCCTCCACTAAGGTCTTAATATTTGGCTAACAAAATTGCCAGCCAAGAGAATTCAGTGAGTTTTCACCTCATTCATATTTCTTAAAGCCACACCAGCAAAGGAAAATCTGAGGGAAACAATAAAGGGATGCTACTGGATGAGGCCTGTGAGACAGAAAGTGGACCTACTAAGGAAGAGTGGGGGAAAGAAAACACACAAGCAAGCAAGCAAAACAACCCACCAACAAAACACAGAACCTAGGAATTACCTACCCGGTATGACAGAACACAAAGAGGCTAAAAAGAATGCTTGGCTCTGCAATGCTTAATACTCAAGAGTCATGTAACAAAAATACCAAATAGACTTATGTAGATATAATTTCACTAGGAAGAGGAAGAAAATTTCCAACAGTTAAAATCCTCATCTTTTATAGTAACAGACCAATAAGTACTAGCCAATATGAAATTCAAGAATAGCGCCATGCCATGTTAATGCCATCACAAAGGTGGGCGGACGGTCAGCTACAAAAAGATGACACAGCCTTCTGATAACTGTGGTCTTATGGGCATGAAGGTGAGATCTCATTTAAACATCACTTCAATTTCTTTAAACTATTTTTCAATTGTGATAAATGAAAATATGTGCTAAGGTTACATACTATTAGTATACTTACTATGGAAATGTTGTTGAAGTAGGAGCTAAAACTGGAGGATTCTTCCAGAACTCATCCAAAAGACTTTGAATAATTTTTCCAAGATCTGAGTGCATTGTAAACTGAAAGTAACAGTAATACATAATGATAGAAACCCTCTCCAAAAAGCGGTAACAAAATTTCTTGTGACTAAATGTCATTCTAAATCTTAACCAATGTTTGCAGGCAGGAATAAATAGAAATGGGGGGCTGAAGTGAGGGCTCAGTGGATCAGAGCACTTCATGTCCTTGCAGAGGCCCAGGTTCAGTTCCTCACACCTTCATGGCAGCTCACATTCATAAGTGCAGTTCTACATGACCTCTGCTTTCCATGGGCCCTGCATGCATGTGGTGCATGCACGCATTTCATACATGTGAGTCACAACACTCATACACATAAAATAGGAAAAAATAAACAGAAAAACAAGAGCACTGTGTCAACATGACTTACAACAATTTCTAATACAATCAGTACTATAAATATCAGGTTAACAGTCTATTCAAGCAATAATGAGGCTAAAATATTCCCACACTTCACAATAATTTGATTGTCCAAAGGTAAATAATTGGGGTATATTAAGTTTTTACCTTGTCACATAATCAACCACATTGTATCCAAAAACTTCAAGTAAACAGTATTCTCCAGGGAAACTTTACTAATTTCAAGATGAAAATGTCTATACATTTCAGATTTCAAGAATAATAAAAATGTAATGAATACATTATATTACTCTGAAATAAACCATAGCACATACGTACATTGCTTACTAATGGAGAGGTAACATATAATCCTTGACTATCCATTAAATGATGTCTGATTGGCGGATAAACACTAATCACTGGCTTTTCCTGAGGAAACTGTGGAGGAAGTAATCTAGAAAGGAATAACACGAGAATACACAAACAAATGAAAAGAAAGTACAACATGTGACCATAGTCCTAAAACCAAGTTATTTAAAAGCAATTTATTAAACTTTCACATTGACTTATGTGGATTAATTCTTTTGTAAGAAGTGCCTTAGTATAGAATTTGAGCAGATTGAAAATATATAAAAGGTTATGTTTTGGCAATAAGATATAGTAATTCAATACAATAGATTCTTTTTAATGTGTAATATAGAAACCACGTATCATAGAATAGTCTGTTTAGCATGTCAATGAATTTTCAAAGATAGTATAACTTAATGAATAAAACCATCTCAGCTAGAAATTAGGTCACACCTTATATCAAGTAAATGCTGTAAAACTCCGTCTGGTTGTTTAGCTGATGGCTCTGGCTGTGTGTGCGCGTGCACGTGTGTGTGTGTGTGTGTGTGTGTGTGTGTGTGTGTGTGTGTGTGTGCGCGCGCGCCTGTGCGTGCCCGTGTACCTTTGTGCATGTGTCTATGGCACTTATTCAGAAAAGTGAAAAAGTTCAAACTGTTTCAAGTACTATAAAATCAAAGTTAGTTTGTGAAACACTTTAATAGAAGTTTATTAAATAAAGAACTGTTTTTCAAATTTTGAACACTCAGAATATTTCCTTTTAAATGTCTCTGTTTACATATTGCTAAGAAGATTATTTGTAGATAGCATTATAAAAAACAAAACACTAAAACTGCGATTTTGTTGACCTCTCCTACCTACCTCTACCTGGAGACTAGAAGAGAAATAAGATGAATTCATTTATATAGAAAAAGTTTTGTTTGTTTATTTTGTCTGTTTTTTTTTAATAACTAAAGATTTTTAAAATAGTTTTGTAAAGGAGGCAATAAGTGGTCTTTGGAGCCAACTAATCTGAGTGTTTGTTGACATTTATTATGTGTCTGTAATCTATCCTAATTTATAAGCTACTGTACAGACTCATAACTCATATTTGTAAAGTTGATTATTTTTTGCCAGCACTATATATCCATTCTTAAATTTGTTCAGAGAACTAATATTGAACAAGGCCTCCTATGTCCATGTGTTAGCAATGAGCCACGGCAGTTATTATTTCACTAAGCTTGGCACTATGTTATGTTATAGTCTCTTTGAATGAGCTCACTCAAACAGCTTATTTCTGATATTAACTAAAAGACAAAACAAAAAAGCTCCTATTACATGAAGTATAAATTACAATTCTATTCACACACTAATATTGTCAGGCTGTTAAGATAGAAAGCAAAAATTAAAACCTAATATATAAAAATAGAAACCAACACTACTTACATATTAATGTTAATTGTCAGGTTGTTTACTGTGAATGGCAATCTGTATTCCACATCTTTTTGTATTTCAGCTATACTGTAAGAGAAAATTTGGAAAAAGAAAAAAGAGATCACTGTTATAAAACCATTAATATCAAATGCAAGTGTTAAATGCTATAGCCTACTGAAACGTTTTTATTTTAATCACAGAACTTGGGTATATGCTATAACTTGTATCTAGAAAGGAAACTACTATAGTTGGAAAGGCTTACCAAATATTCAGGCAATGATACTCTGAACTATCCAAGGTGTAAGGGAAGGATGGTGAGGAAAACTCAAATTAATCTTAGATTTAAGATAACTTTATCCAAGTTATCATTAGTAGAAGCAACTGCAAGCCTTCTGGGTAATAATATGTGTCAACAAATATCTGAGTTCTGTAACCCGCCACTAGCAGCTTTACGGACTTAACTGCTTAAACCCAGCAGTCCAGATGATTGTGCCTTGGAGTGGCAAGACAACAGCTGCTGGCTGTTCTCCATCTTTCCTCTTCTCCACAAAGAAGCCTGATTTTAGTCTGAGTAGCCACACTCTAGTCTTTCTTGTAATTAGCTGGTGTTAAAGACTTTGGTCCCATCCAATAAAAATATAGGTTAGTAGTGAGGTGGAGTTCTAGAGAAGCAGCTTACAATGGAGTTGAAAGAACAGGCAACTACTAGGAGTTCTGACTGGCTTTCTTGCCTTCTCCCTGTTTCCCCCTGGATGTCAGGCTTGCACAGTAATAACCACTTTAAGCCATGAGTGACCCTACAAATGACCCTTTGTAGGGTCTCCTTGAGTCCAAGTAGCTGGACTCCTTGATGAGTATGAAATTGTTAGCAAAATTTTTGTTTGCTTTTTTCTTTGACACAAGTCTTAGCATACACACACACACACACACACACACACACACATATATAGTATATACATATATACACACACACACACACATATGTATGTATGCATGCCTGGAATGTCCTTGAACTCCCAATGTAGACCAGGTTGGTCTTGACCTCACAGAGGTCCATCTGCCTCTGCCCTGAGTACTAGTATCAAAAACAAGTGTCACTACGCCTCACTTAGGTTTATTTTAGGTTTATTCTAATAAGCTTTTATCTTGTTTGAGCTACTATTTTGGGTGTCTTTATCACTATTAGAGAAGAGTTTCCAATATAAAGCCCTTATATTTGACACCCTACAAGCAATTTGTCTTATTATTGATTATAGGCATGTTTATAAGTAAAATTTACTAAGAAATATAGAGCCTGAGGGAACTCACCTGAAATGCTGACAGTCATAATTGTTCTAAGGGGAAACACACTAGGTAGTACTCAGTAGTTGATACTTAGTATTCAAGAATCTTTGAATGGACTAGCAAATGCATTATGACCTATTTCCTGTTATTTTAGTTATTTCAAACTAACAGCTTTTATAAAGCTTATTTTCCTCAATATTGGACTATTATATTTTCAAGTCTTTAATAAAAACCTAGCCCCTCAAATACGTAAATCTTATGTCCTTTTGGTGTCCTAAGTGTTACTTTTATATTGCTGTGAAGCACACCATGACCAAGGCAATTTACTAAAAACAAACAAACACCACTTAAATAAGGTCTTGTTCAGAGTTTCAGAGGATCAGCCCTGACTACTGTGTTGGGGAGTATGGCAGAAGGCAGGCATGGTGCTGTATCTGTAGGCAGAGAGAGAGAAAACTTCTGAAACCTCAAATTCCCACTCCAGTGGCACACCTCTTAGAGCAGTGGTTCTCAACCTTCCCAATGCTGCCATCCTTTAATACAGTTCCTCACTTGTGCTGCTCCCCAACTGTAAAATTATTTTTACTGTTACTTCATAACTGTAATTTTGCTACTATTATGAATCATAATGTAAATATGTTTTCCAATAGTCCTAACTGACCCCTGTGAAAAGGTCATTCAATCCCAAAGGGTTCTCAACCCATAGGTTGAGAAACATTATCAACAAAGCCATACCTCCTAATTCTTCCACCATCAACTGAGGACCAAGCATTCACATAGAAGAGCCTATGGGAGCCATCCCATTTAAACCACCACAATTGGGATGAAGCCATGGACAACAATTCTGATGTAAATAAGCTTTTTCCTCTAATACTCTATGGAATGATGCTTCACTAATAAGATATAGGTAAGAAATTTGGTGGTTACTTGTCTCCTTCCGTAGCATTTGTAGAACCGTCCAGAGGTAGGAACGCTAACCCCAGGGAGGGAGCTTCCAGGTCAGGACCAGCTTGACTTTCCTTTGTTCTATGTTGTGTGTGTTGTCTTTAGTAACAGGTACTGAAGCCAGCGTGAGCCAATGGTTTTCCTAAGGCCCTGATGTATGGAGAAGGAATGTAATTCCTTGTCTAAAAGTAGGAATATGCATGGCAAGGCCAGTAGTGGCCTGAAGCCCAGACCTTGGGGAGTGGAGTGCAGGAAGCTGCAACTTCTGACCCTGGGAACCCAACTCCTCCCCCAAAAGACTATGGCTATCAGTTCCAAGGCCATTCTGTGTTCAGTTTGTGACACACTTGAGATAGCCTGTGTTCTTTTTGTACAATATTGCTTGATTAGCTTCCTGCTGACTTTGTCCCATTATGATAGCTTTCTGCTGACTCTGCCTGTCCCAAACTCCCCAACCCCCACACATACTTGAAAACTGTACATAAGATGCTGTGTTTCTTAATAGACTTGCTTGGCCTAAGGCAGAACAACCTGCTGGGCCATGTTGACAGGGTCTTACCATCAAATTCTGGTTGGAAGAGAAAAGTAATCAATCATATCCATCGATGAACCCTGAAAACTATAATAATAACTGGCCAGTAAGGCATGTGCTCTGGTACAATAGAGGCACAAGCATAATGGAAAAATCTACCACTTTCTGATTGTATTCACATCCCTGACTACAACATGATACCCCTACCTAGCACCACTACAGGGCCAAGAACCTGCAGCTAAACAGCTCATAGGGCTAAACTAGGGGAGAACAGCTAAATGACATAGAAGTAATCTGCCTCCTACTGAGTTATTGTTAGATGCATTGATTAATACACCTCTCAAACCTCATCAGGAAAGCTTCTATTTGCAATAGATGGTGATTAATAGAGACCTACAACTGTCCAATATAAAGAGAGTAAGAGACTAAGAAATGTTCAGCCCTACATGGGACATCTACATCAAAACCTTCTCCTCCCAAGGCTCAGGGACCATTGTGAAAAGGAGAAAAAAAGCAGACTGTAAGAGCTAGAGGTGATTGATAATACAAGGAAACAACACTCTCCAGACACAGCAAGGCAGCTATACAGATGAACACATAGCAACTGTGACAAGTGTTGGGGCCCAGAGGTCCTTGTACTTAGAGAGAAGCACTAAGAGCACCAGGAATATTAATCACACAGGAGTGTCTCCTCAATGGAGGAGATAAAATCAAATACCTGCATACCAACCAGAAAGCTGAGAGTAGGTTTTGTTAATGGCCTGGTGACCTTTTTGCTATCTGTGGAGGCAGACCTCACCCAAATTCCCCAGAATGATTATCTCAGACTCTTCCCTCCCTAGAGCATTACCCATCCTTAGGCACATGTACTTTGTAGCCTGGTATAGAACCCACTCTCATGGGCACATGTACTCTGTAAAAGAGTTTATAAGTAGTCACACCTTAAGCTTTATTGTACACCTGGAAAGGGACTGACTATTACCTGAAAACTTTTTCCAAAATTGTACCATGTTTTATATGTTGAGAATGAACTGTCTGCCACTAGACTCCCCAAGTCTGATCCAGGTTGATAAAAATCAATCTGCATGGGGCAAGGGTGGGGAGCATCTTTCAGGTCCCTGCCTGGATATCTGCAGGGACCCCCTCACACATGCACAAACCACATACAAGCTTAAGCCAGACCAAATACTAAAGTTCCCTTAGCTGAGAACCAATTAGCAATTGACAGCTGCTGGAAGAGGGAGAGTCAGCTTTTTCTAAAGCCATCACCTCTGGTACATAAGTCGGTAGGTATCAACCAAGCTCTAGTGGAAGGCCACACATTCAAGAATATATGGATAGAACAAACTAGGTTTGATGGTTTAAAAGAAAGGAAACCACGTGTGTGGGTAGGAAAGGGGGGTGGACTTAGGAGGAGTATGGAGGAAATAAATAAGATCAAAACACACTGTACATAACTTTCAACTAATAAAAAATTTAAGAATAAAGAAATAGCTCAGGTAATTCAAACAGATAATCAATATCAGAATATAATGATTTTTATGAAAGCTTCCCTACGGGGACTGGTTTTAGTTGATACCATCTTCCCCTTTATGAATACCATATAATTAAAACAAAGCCCTAAGTTTATTCTTCTGTACTACCGAGATGTCACGAGGGATGAATAGTGAAAGACTCTTCTATCAGCTCAAGTCAAGAAGAGCACTCTGTGACTGAAGACAGGTTTCCTAGGCTCAGATCCCACATGGGCCATTTTACTTGGTGATGATTTGGCTAAAACTGACCCCTATAGGCTCATATATTTGAATGCTTAGTCACCAAGGAGTTGAACTCTTTGTGAAGGATTAGGGGGTGTGGCCTAGTTGGAGGAAGTGTGACACTGGAGGTAGGATTTGAGGGTTTTTTTTTGTTTTGTTTTGTTTCCGAGACAGGGTTTCTCTGTGTAGCCCGGGCTGTCCTGGAACTCACACTGTAGACCAGGCTGGCCTCAAAGTCAGAAATCCGCCTGCCTCCCAAATGCTGGGATTAAAGGCGTGTGCCACCATGCCTGGCTGGATTTGAGGTTTCAAAAGCTCATGCTAGGCTGTTTTCTCACAGCCCTGCAGATCAGGTACATCACAATGCATGGTGCCATGATGATAAATCGAATAAACCTCTGAAACTGTAAGCAAGTCCCCAATTAAATACCTTTTTTTAAATAAGAGTTGCATTGGTCATGGTGTCTCTTCATAGTAATAGAATCACAGAGGTCTTGTGATGTTGTGTGATTAAACAAGATCATATATGTGGAGGCTTCAGAAGATTATTAGCAATAACTACTCAATGTATTGATATTTTTAAAGAAAGCATTTATAAAATCCACCTATTATATCTCTTGGATTTGTGGTAATAAATTTTAACTCTCTAACATTTTCAGTCATTTTCTGAGTTTTATTAAAAAAAAAAATCACAGGAAACATATTAAAATGCAACCTGCCAGTGGATGGAAGCAATCATAGTCCTACCCAGCTGTGAGACTTATAAATCACAATAATGACCAACATGTCAAGATATCCATAGGTGCAATAGTGGCATACATTTCTTGCCACTAAGCAACAGCTGTCAAATTAGCCCTAAGGCCTGCTCAATACCAGAGAACCCATGCCAGTATTGGAACCGAGCAACTACCCAGGCTAGTGATGCCATGGATCTTGGTGGAGAACCTACTGCCTCCACTTTACTAAACCAAAATAATTACCAACTGCATTCTAAATACTTATCCTTAGACCCACATAAGTGTAGCTCTCACCTCTCATCCAAGAAGCTTCTCTTTGCAATAGACTCAAACTACTAGAGAAAACCATAACTGGTCAAAATGCAGGGAACAACAGATCTTGGGGCACTCAGCCCAAGTGGATAGATCTACAACACAACTTCTGCACCTCAGGCTCAGGGAATGTTTTGGAAGAGTGAGCAGGAAGATTGTATGTAAGAGCCAGAGAACCAGAAAATCTGCTGTGATGTTGTCTCCTAGAAATGACAGGTGTACTGGCTGGTTTTATGTCAACTTGACACAAGCAGGACTTATCCCACAGAAAGGTGCTTCGGGTGAGGAAATCCTTCCATGAGATCCAGCTGTAAGGCATTTTCTTAATTAGTGAACAAGGGGGGAAGGGCCCCTTGTGGGTGGTACCATCTCTGGGCTGGTAGTCTTGGATTCTATAAGAAAGGAAGCTGAGCAAGCCAGGGGAAGCAAGCCAATAAGTAACATCCCTCCATGGCTTCTGCATCAGCTCCTGCTCCCTGACCTGCTTGAGTTCTAGTCCTGACTTCCTTTGGTGATGAACAGCAATGTGGAAGTGTAAGCTGAATAAACCCTTTCCTCCCCAACTTGCTTCTTGATCATGATGACTGTACAGGAATAGAAACCCTGACTAAGACAACAGGCAAGTTTCACTCATAACAATCAGAAACAAGAGGCTACGACGGACAACAGCAGTAGATTCTACTATAGAAAGGGGAAAACTTGAAGGGCCTTGCATATAGAAGGGGTGCCCTACCACTGAAGTTTTACTTCAAGTGCTTCTAAATCTTTGGAGCTATATAAATTTACAATATAAAATGTTTGGTCTGGAGAGACAGCTCAGCAGTTAAGAGCACTTCTTGCTCCTGTAGAGGACCTGAATTCAGTTCCAAGCACCCACACGGCAGCTCACAGCCATCTTTAACTACAGTTCCAGGGGATCCAATGCCTTTTTCTCGATGTGAGTACCATGTACACATGTGATGCATTTATATGCATGCAGGCAAGACACTCATATACACAAAGGAAGCAAATCTATAAATTTTTTAAACTTCTGTTAGTCAGAATATATAAATTGGTCACACATTTGGGTAGTTTCTAAATGTGAATCCAAAACACATATTAGCTATGGCTAAAAGTTGCCTTTAAAAAATAAGCAATCGTTTATGTTTTGTTTCTATTTATTGTTAATAAACATTTCCCTAAATACAGTAAAACTGAACAGATACTATGTACACAGTAATTTTCAGGAAAATGGGAATACTGAAATGGCTATGTCTCTATAGGAGCATACAGCTTGATGGGAAAGTTGGGTGACTCTGAGGAAAAACAGTTCAAGATACCACATATATTCCTACAGTACTAGGTAACTCAAATTATCATTCATAAGTAAACCTCTCAAAAGGACAATTTTCATTTACCATATAAACTTAAAAAAGACCAAATAATTTCTAAAAAGTAAATCATTAACAGCATGAAAAGCAAATATTACCATAAGCAGACATGAAAATGTGAGGAAGCCTGCAAGATAAAAGATGAAAGGCAGGCAGGAGGTGCTTGCCTGTAATCTCAACCCTGGGGAGAAAGAGGCAGGAGGATCACCATTGTCCAGGCCATTGATCAGACAGTCAGACACAGTGAAACCTTTTTTAAAGAATAAAAGATGAAAATTTGATTGAAAGAAAAATTAAAAAAACAAAAGGCCCTTGCCACACCCACACAGGATCAATATGTCTTCCAAACCCTAGACCCCAGCCCATGCCAAACAGGAACATGCTGTCTAACTGAGGGAAGGCCTTTCTCTTCTCTCTGCTCAGTCCAGTGCAGACAGTAGAGACATCTGCATGAGGTAGGAAGTTACTGACTCTCCCCAAGAATAGAAATAGCCATTTCTTCCCCCCTACCCCTTTACCACAGGCAAGTTAGAGTAAACAGATAAAGAAACCACAAACAAGTAGAAAGAAATCTCAAAAGCAGAAATAAGAGCATCAAAAAGCTTTCAAAGGGAAAAAAATATTAGAAGGTAGGAACCTAACTCAACAAACCAGAAAAAAACAAAAGAAAACCAAAAAACTCAAGGAAACAAATAGAAGATTTCAAATTTGTTTGCTTAATATCTTCGTAAGAACAAATTAATAACCATGTACACATATCAGTATAAATATGCAGTTGATATGAACATGAAAAACTAAGAATTTTAAAATAGATAACTTAAGTAAATGGTGTGTGTTATTTGGAAAATACTTCAGCCTAAATCAGTCTCTTGGAGAACATGGATGTAAGAAATTCTAAGGCCAACTGCTTGACTTTGTTTTCAAGAGCTGTGTGACATCCACCCACTTATTTCATAATATCTTCTCAGCCATGTTCAAAACACATAGGAAAATGACCATGGACACAGAATACACTGGCTGAGAACAGAGTGGGAAAACTTCACTGAAGTTTTAAAAGTCAACTAAGACTTTGCAACGAGGAAAGGGGAACTGAAGAACACATTCTTGAAAAAGTTTCACATGCAAAATAAAAGAGTACCTGCTACAGTTTAGGTTGGGAATGCTCTCCAAAGGCCTAGGTGACAAGGCTTGGTCCCAGCACTGGTACTGGAAAAGTGAGGCTTTCAAAGCGACCAGCCTACTGACTGAGGGATTTAGGTTACTGGAAGCATGTGCCTTAAAGAAGATTAGAGGACTAGAGTTTCTGGTTCTGTTTTTAACCTTGCTATCCTAAGAACAGCTGTGCAACCTGCGCTGTCACCATGTGCTGCCTCATCACAGGCCAGAAAACAGGGCAAACTCGTCACTGTCCCAGGGAGCAACACTTGGACTTACTATTTGTTTTCATGAGGTTAATCTCTTTAACAACTAGGCCTTTACTACAATTTTTTGTTTCTACTTCTGAGAAAAGGTTTTACAGTGTTTTTTAGGCAGGTCTTAAACATATGCTGTTCCTGCTTCTGTCTGCTGAAAGCTGGGACTCCCATCACGTGTGGCAGCTTTTGGTTATGCCTTTAAACACACATCTTTTCTGGCTAGTCTCAAAAATGCCCAATTCTTTCTTCCAAATCTGTTTGATCTCAAGAGTATTCATTCTACTGCCTGAATGCTGTGTTATTTTGAAATTTCCTACATCAAAACCACCACTCCGTTCACTTTAAGTTCAGTTTCCCATAAAATTTCCAGAAAGCAACGTTTCTGCTTGGTGATTGCCTCTGGTCGGATACCCTACAGTTCCTACCTGATCAGCTTGGCTCCTACTGTCTCTGCATTTCTCTATCACCAGTCTGGTCTTCTGAATGCCTACCAGGTGCCCATGAAGTTCTAGCTAAATGTTTCACACTAGGAACAGTCATACAAAGACTCTACTTCTCAGGAGCTTAACTGTAGCTCACAGCTGAGATTTTAGCCGGTGATTGGCTGGCCCCTTTTGAGGGGGGCCTATGGGGAGCTCAACATCTCCTTATTCTTCCTCTTATGAAACGTTTTATTGCAACAAGTTAACCTCAAATGCCTATAGTGGCCAGGGAATGCATGTGAATATACAGCTATTTATACAATAGAGAATGGTAAATGGAAGAGGCCAGCCTAGCACAGAGGACATTTACTATTAACGTAAAGTAAATGTTGTTATATAAAAGTTGTTGCCAGATGTCCCTATTTTTAAAAGAAACGTTATAAGAGTCGTCATGGGGGTTAAGGGTGTGTGTTACATTTAACTTTGATGCTCCAAAAATAAAATCTTTTAAAAGGATATTGGAGACTTGGAAATTTTAACATAAAGTTTCAGCTTTAAATACTAAATACGAATCCTTCAATAAAAATAATAGAAGAGGTTAAAAGATAACATATGTCGGACAGTGGTGGTGCACGCCTTTAATTCCAGCACTTGGGAGGCAGAGGCAGGCGGATTTCTGAGTTTGAGGCTAGCCTGGTCTACAGAGTGAGTTCCAGGACAGCCAGGACTATAGAGAGAAACCCTGTCTTGAAACAAAACAAAACAAAAACAAAAACAAAAGACGATAACATATATCCTATTACAAGTTTGTTATGGTTCGATGTTTGTGAGTCCTGAGAGTAAAATCTGCAGAAAGACTTACTAGAAACCAGTGAGCTAAAGGGTACAAGCCTTGCACTATGAGCAAAGAGTAATGCTTAAAGCTGTAAGTCAATGACTACACAAAAGCTTACTGTCAAGGGAAGTTACAGGATTAAGGTTTGAATAATCAAAAAGGACTCTGTGATCCATATCTGACCCCGCATCCATCCCCATCACTGGCATTATGTATAAGAGCCACAGACAGAAAATGGAAGACGGGAAGAACTGAATGCTTTACAAACAGACTGTGCATCTAGTGTGTGTTAAAACTACAGCCAGCAATCTAGGACAGTTTCATTACAACGCTTCTATTCCAGCAGTTCTCAACCTGTGGGTCTTTATCCCTTTTGAGACTGAGTGATCCTTTCACAGGGATCGCCTATGACCACCAGAAAACACAGATATTTGCATTACAATTCATAACGGGGCAGCAAAATTACAGTTATCAAGTAGCAACAAAAATAATTTTATGGTTGGGGTCACCACAACATGAGGAAGTGTATCAAAGGGTCGCAGCATTAAGAAGGTTGAGAACCACTGCTCTGTTCCTTGGTGGGTCCCCTACAGGTCTCCAATGCCAGGATTTATTTTGTTTTGTGCCTTAAAGCATGTCCCATTGAGAGGCTTGAGGAATCAACTGACTTTTCAGGCTGAGTAGAGCAAAGAGCAAGCAGGCAGTGAATCCTTTCAGTTCAGTGGTCATAGGCATGTAAGGACTACAGGCAGCAACCCAGCTGTAGCTCCTGACTTCTTGGCTTCCTTTCATTAGGAGTCTAGTAGTGGTACAAAAGGAAGATACAATTCTGTCTGCATCACAAACAACTTAATATACTCTAGTTGAATACGCAAACAAAACAGCATTCCCATTATTATATAATTAGTATCAAAATTAATGCAGAAGCCTTTTACCTGGGAGATCCAGGTAAAGATAATAAAGATGGCTCATTACTTGTATAACTTTGAATTTACAGTTAATGATAAGTAATAATTACTACTCATAACATAGCTCTAGGTTGTTTTAGAGATAAAGAAATTAATAAGAGGCTAATTAACTTTAGATATAGAGAAAAGAGAGACCTGTTTAGAACAATCACTATTACCTCATCCATTTGGAGTATTTTCTAACTGTGGGTGCAACACAGAGAACCTCGACTAAACAGCTTCACTGGAGACCTTACATATTAGCCGGGTTAGCAAGGATCATCACAAACACACGTTACTGAAAAGGACGGTGCAAGTCACGCCACCAGTGAGGAGTTATTTATCTTAAACACGAAGTACCACAAAGGAAAGGAGGTTTGCTCCAGAGCAACTAATTCAGTAGGGAAACCTTGTCCTTCTATTTTACATTTGTTACCAGCCTTCAATCACAATCCAAAACAGCTCCAGAAGTCCCATGAACACAACAACATCTAAAACATGAGAAACATTTTTCCTCCCATTTGTTTTCTTCCCACACAGCTCTACATTATTGAAAAAACCTGGGCTTTCCTTCCGACTTCTATTTAAGAGTCCTACCTCCCAGCACTGTGAAGCAGAGGCAGGTGGCTCCCTGTGAGTGAGTGTGGAATCAACGAAAGAAGGAAGGAACAAACAAACCAGGGAGAAGACCACAAAGAGAAAGAAGAGGAGGGAGAGGAAGGGGAGGGTGAAGCCTATTCCCACGACAAAAGAGGTAAGAGTGTGAGTTAAGATCACCCCTAATTATTACACCTCCTGGGATTGAAAGCACCTCCACCAAGTCAGATTATAAACAGAACACACACAGGTGTTCTTTAAAGATTTCAGAGGAAACTTGTTTTTCTACATATGAACTCAAAAGTTTTAGTGCAGTAGTTCTCAACTGGTGCGGGTGGTAACACCTTTGGGGATTGAATGACCCTTTCACAAGGGTTGGGCCACATAGATAACTTGAATATCAGATATTTACATTGATTCTCAACAGTAGCAAAATTACAGCTATGAAGTAACAATGAAAATAACTTTACGGTTGGGGGAGTCACCACAATATGAGGAGCTTTAGTAAAGGTCACAGCATTAGGAAGTTTGGGAACCACTGTTTGAGTGGTAAACTGAATAGTGTGATTATCATTATTATCTAGAAGATTAGTTCTTGAGTCCAGGTTATATAACTTCCATTTTCACTTCCATAGCAGACTTATATGTGTCCTCTTGCTTTGGTTAAACTCCTTTAGTTTTTTATGACAGTTTCAGACTTGTTCCTGCAGGGTATCACTCACTTAAAAAAGAAAAAAAAAAAAAAGCTATGAAATTCATCTAATCTTTTGAAGAAGGTAACAATTTGTTAAAGTGTTTAAGAGATTCTTAAATGTTTAGAATTATTCATATCTAATTTGTAAGTTTAAAGTATTTTAATTAAAATCTCAAGAACTTACAAGAATCAAATACTTAGTGTTGTTATGTTCTACAGTATGTGTAGATAATGTAACCTGTCCAAAATTTCTAGTTCAAAGATTTGCACACAAAATAGTTTTGCATCATCCATTTAAAGGTACTTACTGATCCTTCTAAACCAACTCCAGATCTCCTTCAAGGAACAATTACCATTTTATTAACTCTATTTGAAACTTAAGCACAAACTTCAGATAACGTCCCCCATATACTAGCCTTAGCAGTAAGAGACTCTAGTGTTTCAAAAGTTCCATCTTATCCGCTAAGAATAAAAAATCACCAGCATTACTAACAGAAAAGAGTAAAGGCTAGGGAATAATTCTAACCGTGTTTCTGCAATAGTAGTACTAACACAGTCTACAGTTTTCTAAGTAGACATTATAAGGCAGAAACCTTTGTAGTGTTTCTCAAAAGTTTGTCACCCAGAACCCCGGAGCTCTTGTCTCTAGCTGCATATGTATCAAAAGATGGCCTAGTCGGCCATCACTGGAAAGAGAGGCCCATTGGACACGCAAACTTTATATGTCCCAGTACAGGGGAACGCCAGGGCCAAAAAGTGGGAGTGGGTGGGTAGGGGGGTGAGGGGGGAGGGCATGGGGGACTTTTGGGCTAGTATTGGAAATGTAAATGAGGAAAATACCTAATAAAAATATTAAAAAAAAGTTAGCCACCTTATTTTACACATCTTGCGAGTGTAGCTTGCAAGTGTTTGGGGTTTGTTTGCTTTGGTTTGGTTTTCAAAGCAGGATTTCTTTGTGTAGCTCTAGTTATCCATGACTCTGCTCTCAAGAGTAGCAAACAAAACAAAACCCCATTTAGAGTAAGGCTGACTTATGTTGGGAGTTCAGAAATTGCTACCATCATAAGTATAGCTCTTGGGTATTATTGATACCTTGAACTAAGGGAGACTTGAAGATTGGAAGCAAACTCTCCTGCTGTCTTCCTATCTCTTACCCCACATTTTCCTCTGAAAGTCGTCCTAAAGACAAGAGTCCCCTTTCCTCATGGATGATAAAAGAAACCTAACACCTAGAAAGGCCACTCTTAGAAAATCCTCTTTCTAGAGGGGCTCTGTCCCTCTAACAGGGCAGAAGGAATGCTGCACAGAAGAGTTAAGAATAGGGAGACTGGCAGGCAGCACTTGAGAGGCAGAGAGGCAAATCCCTGAGTTCAAGGCGCCTACAGCGCCAAGTCCAAGATAACTAGAGCTACACAGAGAAACCCTGTTTAGAAAAACCAAAACCAAACAAGCAAGCACACCTCAAATCTAGGACTTGCTAGTTTCCTCCATTTCAGTCTACCACCATTAGATCGTGCCCTTTTGTCCTAACACTCTCCCACCCACTGCCTACTCCTAAGACAAAAAGGTTTCCCTGGGACTCGGGGTCTTCGTTTATGAAAGCTCCACACCACATAAAATTTGGCTTACACAAGTCTATTTTGTTCTCTCGTGTAGCCAACCCAAAGCTTTAAGAGCAGGCATGGATCATGACCTTACCATGAGTGGGGAAAAGCCATCACACCCGACAAAGTGGGACAACTTTATGAGTTGAATTTTCCACAGTGAAACCAACAATAAAGGATAGCTACTCTTTTCTACTTAAAAAGACAGTAAATGACTTTTTGAAACTTTCCTACAACCAAAAATGAAGTTGACAACCAAGAAACTCAGTTCAGTCAGCAACAGGCCTCATTCAAACTGATTTTGTAGTGAATTTTTCTTTAGACAATGTTTTTTTAGGTTATAGCTTACTTGCTTGGGAAGAAAATAGATGTGTAACACAAAAATAGCCCTTGATGGTGTGTTCAATAACTTGATGTTATTATCTCATGGATGTGTGAGTAGGTATGTATACATACATAATTATATTGTATAACATATTATAATGTGTATAATGTGACAAGGTTTTTGAAAGTCTAGAGTTTAATCATGTTGATCTCTAATATGCTTTATAAAATGTGCTGTGAAGCTGTTAGTTAATTGTAAAATCCATATATCGCAAAGCAGCTCTAATATTTGAAAGCCTGTAGCAGCCACGGACATATCTAATTTAAAAAAAAGACTGCAGCAAACAATTTTATATTTAAGAAAAAAAGTCGAAATAATCTGATTTCCTGTATTTCTAGTTTGACTACAATACAACAAGCAAACTCAAAAGACAACAGATAATGCAGATGGTTGTCTGGCAAGTCCTAAGTGTGGAGCCAAATAGAAGAAAGTGAGAAGTCTAAAGACTCTAACAATTACAAGACAGAAAGAGGTTATTGGAACAGGGTGAGCTTTAATTACAGACTCAAAAGGATTGTCACCAGGACAGAGTTAACTAAAAACACTGGCTTCCCTTTTCTTTGACGTTGCAACAGTTTAAATTTTCAGTTCATAAAACTGTTGGGAATTATCTTTCCAACTGTCTCTTAGCATGTTAACAATTCGAAGGCAATGCTACAATCAGGTAGATCAAAAGGAAAATTAGCGTGTGAGCTAGGGGTGCTGTATACAGATTAAAGAGAGATGACTCCGTTTGTCAGTGGAGATGAGCCAAGTCAAGAGAGGAGCTGAACAGCGGTGGGGCACCAGGGACACAAACTAGGGAAGCAAGCGCTTAACCCCACTGGAAGACCCATCAACAGGAGGCAGCTGATGGAGCGGCCTACGGATTCGCACACGGTGTGTTTGCAAGCAGCCCGCCCTCCCGTCCTACTTTACCCTGGGCCGAAGCCACCAGTCGTCACCTGGAATGGGAGTTCCGGAGTGACTCGATCAGCCGCTGCTTCTGCTGCTGGAGACTGGTGAGGCCGGCAGGGGACCCAGCCGCGGAGGATGACGCGCTCTTCGCCAGGGGAAAGAGCCAGCTCATCCTCCTCGGGTCCCCGGGCCCGAGGCCCTACAAGGTTCTGGCCTGCTGCTCCTCGCTTAGCCCAGTGCTTCCCGGGCGATCGAGCACGGCCCGGACGGGGTGCCCAGGGGCCGCGCCGTCTCCCACACGCCGCGCTCGTGAGTCCCTGGCCCCGGGGGTCCGAGCTACCACTGCGGGCGGCTGGAGAAGGGCGACTCGTCGGCTGGACGGAACCCCGGTGTGCTCCGGGCCACCACCACCCCGGGGTCAGTTAGCTAGGCCTGGTCGCCTTGCCGGCTCAGCTGCTCCAACGCCGGGGCGTTCGTCACCTGCCCGCCCCGCCTCCTGAGGGAGGGCCCCGCCCACCCGGCGCCCGGCGTCATCAGGCCGCGCCCTCGGCGGGACGTGCGAGGAGCGACGTCGCCGCGCTGGGCCGAGCGCCGCTCCAGCTCCCCTTTCCCCCTTTCGCAGGGCGAGAGGCGTCTATGGGGCTCCCGCCGCCGCCGCCGGTACCGCCACCGCCACCGCCGCCGCCGGGTGCTAGCTCTATGGCGAGGAGGAGGAGGAGGAGCGCGAGCTCAGAGACCCAAGTAGATCCGGCGGGGGCCCGGGCGTGCTGGGGCGCCTTGGGAAAAGGGGCTGGGAGTGGGGAGCCCGAGATTGGCGCGCGCGATGGCGCCCGCCTAAGCGTGGCTGTGTGGGACGGAACTGGCGGAGGCGGGGAGCCCGGGGGGACGGCGGTGCTAACGGGCGGGGGGCGGGTGGGGGCTGTCAGGGGCGCGGCGCGCAGTGATGACGCCACCGCTTTGTACCTGGGACTTCGTTGTGGGAAGGAAATTGCGAGTGGAGGGCGGTGGCCTACTTGGGGCCCCGGTGGCTTTCGTCCTCGGCAGTGGTTTTTGGGGGTAGTCGGTCTGGCTCTAGGCCATGCGAATAGGCACCCTGCTCCTGGCCGGCGGCCAGCCGAGCGACTTATCCTTGACATGAAGGCGGCCGTGCTCTCTCCACGTTGCTCGCCCACGGAGGACGCGCGACCTCAGGGATGAGAAGGCCTTGGCTGCCCCTTGGAGGGACCCCTGAGACCGCAGTAGAGAAGAGCGGGTGGAGGAAAGCAGGGTTAAAGTACAGTGTGTCGGTAGAGCGCGTGTAGGGACCGGTGTGAGGACGGAGGGGAGGAAGAAAGAAGGCGTGCCCTGCATCACCTTTTGTTTTCTCCAGCGTACATTTAGGAGTTTGGGACACCAGGCCACCCTCTTTTAACTCGCTGGTTTTGTCGGGGGTTATTGTGTGTTTGGTCCCTGTCCGTCTGATTAATTATCTTACCATTGTATACCGTGAACCTTGTGTGGATGGCAGAGACGTGAGGTCTCTCTTGGGTTGCCAGTTTTTGAAATTAGAAATTTTTAAATGTACACATTTCATTGCCTGCCTGCCTACCTGCTTGCTTGCTTTCTTTCTTTCTTTCTTTCTTTCTCCCTCCCGCTATATTTGTTTCTGAGATTGCCTAATGGCTTTTCAAAACATTTTTAAGAAAAATGTTTCCTCTGCTCTGCTTTGAATGAGTAAGATTTTTAAATGTTTTGTTAGAAGAATAAAAGCAAGCATTCTGTTATGAAACGTTTGATTTTGTTGATTTTTTTTTTTTTTTTTGGCTTGAAATGGTTCAAAGTTTTGTGTGGAGTGAATTGAACTCGGAGCAAATCTTAATTAGTGAAATTTATATTCAGTTGGGAAATCGGCGGTGTGGTGCTTTTATCCTCTAAATATTAGCTGTATACCTTGAGAAAAGGAACTGTCTAAAACTTGATTTTGTTATGAGTCATGAACTTTGTATAAATAAGGTTTATACCAGCCCAGTTTTATAATTCACATTCATGATATTGGTGTTTTTTTATTTCAACAGGTGCATAAGTAAAGGGTAAAGTATTTTTATGACACAAATCTTCAATCAAGTATAACATTTTGATGCTCCACATCTAGACTCCTTGTGCTGTCACTATGCCAGCAGCAACCGTAGATCATAGCCAAAGAATTTGTGAAGTTTGGGCTTGTAACCTGGATGAAGAGATGAAGAAAATCCGTCAAGTTATCCGAAAATATAATTATGTTGCTATGGTATGGACATGACTAAAGCTTTTTAAAATGCCTTTTGTAAGGGTGAAGTGGGAAGTGTGTGAGTGAATAAGTACGTGTGTGTGTGTGTGTGTGTGTGTGTGTGTGTGTGTGTGTGTGTGTGTGTGTGTGTTTGGGGGGAGGGGTGCACTGACACGGGTCTTTTGGTGGCCTGAGACTTCCTGATTAAGCTACATTGACTGGCCAGGAAGCCCCAGGGATCCACCTGCCTCTGCTTTCCAAACATGTAAATTGCCAGCACATGGGCCATGCACCTTTTAAGCATAGATTCTTGAGTTTGAACTCCTTCTGGTCCACATGCTTGCATGCCAAGTGCTTTTACCAGATGAACTGTCCCCCTAAGCCCTGGAGTGGGCTGTTAAAACCATCAGGTAAAGCTGGGCGTGGTGGTGCACGCCTTTAATCCCAGCACCTGGGAGGCTGAGGCAGGTGGATTTCTGAGTTCGAGGCCAGCCTGGTCTACAGAGTGAGTTCCAGGACAGCCAGGGCTATACAGAGAAACCCTGTCTCAAAAAACCAAAACAAAAACCAAAAACCATCAGTTAAACCCTTCTCATTGATAGCTAAGGATTAATTTAATCATGAAAAAAGTGGACTATTTCTTTCATCGAAGGCTATCAGAAACAAAACTATTTTGACAAGTTGAGTTTTTACTGCTTGCATTAATCGGCAAGGGATTAGGAGTCAGGGACATTTGAGTGTAAGTGGCAGACATGCTTTAGGATTTAGTCTTGCTTCACCTGGGTTTAAGAGATTAAGGGAGGCAGGCTTCCCTGTGCTCTCAGGAAGCTATGGCATTCCTATGGGTTTTTACTGAGTCTGAGCTGCTTTGTGAGAAGGCAAGAGTAAGATACCAAGGCTGCAGATGGGAGGAGTCGCTCACTCAGCTAGGAGGAGAATGTTGTGTGGTTTAGACGTCTTTGGCATGGGGAGGAGGACATGGTTACAGAATGTACTTGTTGATGTACAATTTTGTGAAGCTGATTACGTTCAGTGGGAGGACTATAAAGCCTATCTAAGCATGTCAGCTCAGCTCTAAGCAATCCCAAGGCCGTGCTACTAGGTCCAAATAAGCTTTCAGACCAGTGAGTTCCTGGGTATCTTTTTAAAAAGAAGAAAGATAGAAAAACCAAAGTAGATCTTTTAGAAAAAAAAAAATTGCTAAAGCTCCAGAAACATACTTGATCATTAAACAGTCTGCTCTTATAAGTGGTATTCAGTCTGCCTAGCATGTTTGTATAATTAATTTTCTGCTTTGTTACTACATTTTGTGTATTTGTTATAGCTAGTCTATTTTCTTGGGTTTTTTTGTTTGTTTTTTTTCGAGACAGGGTTTCTCTTGAGACAGGGTTTTTCTCGAGACAGTGCGCCACCACGCCCAGTGCTAGTCTATTTTCTTGATCCACACAATTATTAGCCCTAGAAGGCGATATTTCAATGTCTTGCACCTCTATCCCTGGCCCACTTCACGTCTAGCTTAATTTTTATAGAATCCAGTAATTGGCTGGTGGTTGTATTAAATTCAGCAAATTTTAATTTCTTTGCTGTCATATTGACTTACTATTTTTTTCTTCCTCTTCCTCCTCCTCCTCTTTTTTGTTAGCCTTAATTTGAATGCTCATGCTAAACTAATACATAATTTTACTATCACAATTTAAAAAGAAATGCATCTCTGTGGATAAACAGGAATTTCTTTGTATAGCATACCATTCAGTAAGGTATGCTTGTCCATAATTAGAGCTGAAACTTTCTGTCTCGGCAGGGACCGTTATTTTTATGAGCAGCAGAAATTGTTAGTGGTCATTTATATCTCAGATAATAAGGAATAGCTGCATTACAGAAAGGACAGCTTACAAGAGAGAGTGTGACTGTACACAGAAAACACCTGTGCTAACTAAAGAAATGACATTAATGAGACTTTTTCTTTATTTTGGTGTCTCACTGCTTTGATTGGAAAGCACAGGGTACTTTTTAACTTTTAAATCAATCTTTCATGCGGGTTGAGTTTAGTAATGTAATGCTATAAGTGTAGTTTCATATGCCTACTCCTTAGGAATCAGTTTATGATTTTTCTTTTCCTTGGAAATAGCCCAAATATTTGCCTGAGTTTATTATGAGTTATCAGTACAGGATAGTAATTTATGGATAAATTTCAAGAAAAAGTAATTTAAGTTTATAGAATATTGAGGTCTGATAGGTAATGCTGTTCATGCTTATAAAATAAGCATTGAGTGTGAACATACAGAATTTCATTGTCATAGAATTCTCTGACTTGTATCAAAAATTTCCTGAGAGTTTATGGGTTGTATTTATGACCATTTAGTAAACAATTATCAATTATTTTACAGGACACCGAGTTTCCAGGCGTTGTTGCAAGACCCATTGGAGAATTCAGAAGCAATGCTGACTATCAGTACCAACTGTTGCGGTGTAATGTAGACTTGTTAAAGATAATCCAGCTCGGACTGACCTTTATGAATGAACAGGGAGAATACCCTCCAGGAACGTCAACTTGGCAGTTTAACTTTAAGTTTAATTTGACGTAAGTGGGAAGTAAATATATAACCTCAGTGTCCCTGGAAATGTACTAAATACAGAAATTCAAAAGTTTAGGCTTATTATTACGAGGCAGTTGTAATTGCTTCACAGTTAGAAAGATAATAAAAACTTTCTAATTTCAAAGACTTTAGTTATAGAGATGTTATTTTTAAAATATGATGGTCATTTTTATGGAAAGTTGTGAACCTGTATTTGTGTTGCTGTTTCTGTTGTGTTTGTCATTGTTTAAGGTGCTGCAGATTAAACCTGGGGCCCTAAGCATGACCCTTAGGGTATTGATTTGACTTTTACATTTTGCTGTTGTTTTGCTTTTTTGAGACAGTGTCTCATTACATAGCCTAGGCTGGCCTGGAACTCTCTATGTAGACAATGCTGGGCTCAAACTCCCAGAGATCCATCTGCTTCTGCCTCCCAAGTGCTGGGATTAAAAGGCTTGTGCCACCACACATAGAGCTTTCACATTTGTTTTTATGCCCAACTTGGAATACATATGATTGGGGTGGCGCTTTGCTGACTAAGCAAGCGGGTACCACTTAGCTACAACTCCAATCTACTGTGACTTGTTAAGATAGTTATTATTCCTGTGAAGAAACTATTATTACAGTCATACTTTGCATTCTAAATACTCACCACGTGTACTAAGATATTTCTTGGGAAATTGGGGCTATTTTCTTTTCAAATTCATTTTCTCTAAAGGGCTATTCCAATGCAATCCTCAACCTCTTAATCTACATACAGAAAATGTAATAGTATTGAAGCTTGCATATTTACCAAAACCTGATGTCTACCTCAAATCTTGGGTATAAACTATTTCTTTAGTTAAAATAGTTCTACATTAATTATTACAATCTTCATAGCTGAGGGAACTGCATGAAGGTGAGTCCATCCTTTTGACACAGCATCATTGGCAAAGTTTATGCTCAAGAACCATGCATTTGGATTTTTAAAATTTATATATACACACACACACACAATGTTTTAAGTAAGTTTGCCACATTTATAACCATTGTGGAGTTCATATGACTTCTGAGCTTCAGGATATAAGCGCCTAGTATGAGGCAGGGGCATATTACTGCTGTTCAGGTATGGAAATAAAATATATAGTATATTCTGTACTATGTTACAATATTGTGGTGCCCTTCTGCTTGGTAGCCTATATTTGTATAATATGATCAAACATCTGGTTTGAAAAATAGCAACAGAAAATGATAAGAAAATCAGTGCTAGTGTAAGAATTCTTACATGAGAATGAGAATTCTTTCTTCATTCCTATTTTTTGTTGAATATGTACAGTTTTATGTTAGACCTAATGAATAGCAGGACTGATGGTTTTAGAAGGCAGTAGTGTAAGCGATGCAGTTGTGTATCTTGAAAAATGTGTTGTTACTCCTCTAAATAATCCTGATAGTATTTTAACATCTAGTACTGTCCTGACAGTCCCTATAGACCCTAGAAAGGCTAACGTGCTCATCCCCACTGTCATTTCATAGTGCTTCATGAGTACTACAGCTTTGGAACAGGTGAAAATGTCCTCCCATGCTCTCCTCAAATGATTACTGTGTTCTTTAGTTTTTTCCTATTTTAACTTCTTCAGGGTTCTTTTTACCCCTCAAATTAATCATCATAGCATTGGGTGTTGTTTGGTTTTTTTGTTTTTGTTTTGTTTTTTTATATAAGATACTCAGTTTGTGACTGGGAGCTAATATCTCAGGGTATTAGTTGGTAAAGCTGGTAGTCTTCATTGCAAGGATGGTAATTTTTGTAGCAGTGGCTTTTCCATTATTCTCCAGGAACATTTGTTTTTTTCTTACTCAGACAAAACTAGTTTTACCGCCAATTTTGCTACTATTTCTACTAATGGTAACATCATAGGATGGTAAAGAAAAGAGTGCATTGGCTGGTGAGGTGGCTCAGTGCTTAAGTGCCTGCCATCATGGTGGATGATCTTAAGTATGATGCTCAGGACTCACATGGTGGGAGAGAACTGAATATGTGTCATATGATGGACATGTGCAGGCGCGCGCGCGCACACACACAATGAAAATTTTAGGCTAAAATTTTTAAGAACATAGTGAAAAATGTTAATGAGAACAAAAGCCTTTGAGAAGATAAAAGTAGTACTGCATAATGTGGGAAGCATCATAATAGCATCTTAGACGTGTTGAAGGATGGTGGAAATTGACCTTGTTGAATGCCTAGAAGGAGCGTGTTAGTGCACTAGGCTCTGCAGCACAGTGTTGGTGAACATTGTCCAACATCATAATAGCCTAGTGGTTTTCATCTCTCTGCCTGTTGTCTGTGCTTGCGAAAATTTTTGTGTTTAATTCTCACATTTGTCCAAGTCAGGGTTCTTTTAGGTTTGCCAGTGTTGTTTCAAGTTTTACCATTAGCATCAAGGGAGTAAGTGCAAAGCATTATTTATCAGGTGTAAATAGAAAGATTTGTGGAAAGATATGTATAGTTGCAGTGTGTGTTGCATTAAGCTTTGCATAGATTCTTGAGAGTAGCCCACTTATAAGAAATACCTACAATTGGAAGAACGCTCTTCAAGTCTTACTTAACATTCTCTGAATCTTGAAGGCATGACTTGTAATACCTAGATCAGTATTAGGTAACAAACATTTAGGAAAAAATAAATACTCTCTATGTAAAAATGTGTCTTTAGACATATTGGTATTTTGGTCACTGTAACTGTTGTACTTACTGTGGGCTTGAAAGCAAGCATGGTTATTAATGTGTGTTTTCAAGCTAAGACTTTGCTTTCTTTGCCCAGTGCTTGATAAACTCTGTAACAGAAAAAGAACATCACAGCCATAGTTAACGAGCACACTGGCTGCTATTGTGTCCTCTTCAGAGCTAAACTTGAGTGTTATGGAGTGAGCAAGCTGGATTATCCTCACCACTGACATAGCCTAAAACTGTTGGCTTGATGGACAGCATTTTCTAGTAGTGTTTTCTCACCTTCTCATTAGCTCCTCAGGTTAAAGGTGAGGTAAACACACTTGCGAGGTGTGGATTTACCCACAGGATTACTGTTAACATTGAAGTATATACATTTCAGACATAAAGAAAGAAAACTTGACTGTAACAGTGTTACACTGTGACTTTATAAAGCATATTTGCTGACATTTTTTTTCTTTTTTACAAAAAGCATGCTTTTGAAACTGCATTAGTATTGAAAAGTTGAAACAACTTTTACTAGTTTCTCAACACTTCCTCCTAGTTGTTGTGTAACTATTATATTTTTGGTATATATTAAGGATTTCTCATTTATATGTGATATTGGTGATATTGTTATTCAGAGTTCTGAGTAATCCGTTATTTGACCTTTTTCTGGTTTTTTTTTGTGGGGTTTTGTTTTGGTTTTTTTTGTTGTTTGTTTGTTTTTTGTTTTATTTTGCATAGCCCTGGTTGTCTTGAACTTGCTTTGTAGACCAGGGTGGTCTCGAGCTCAGAGATCTGCCTGTCTGCCACCTAAGTGGACCTTTTTCTTAATGTACTGTGGTATATCTAACTATGCTGTGGTTGGATGATTAGGGTCTATGCTTTAGGTTCTTTAGTGAGCCCTTCACATGGCTCCTGACTCATGATGGCTCAACTTACACTTTTTGACTATATACAGAAGTAGTATGCATTCAGTGGATGAGACATTAAATTTTGAATTTTGTGCCATTTCTTTGGCAGCACTGTATACTCTTGTACAGTGTTGGGTAGCAGTAGGAAGCACTGTCTCCCAGCTGGCTGCTCTTCTCTATGATAGCTTGCATTACACTCTGCTGCCAAGCATTTAGGTGATGTAGTAATATTTTCACCTTTTGTTACTGTCGTCCTAACTTCTAATGAGGTTATCAGGTTATAACCTTGATCATGGAGTATCTGTATATTCTTCGGAAACTTTGTGGTTAATTTATTGGAAGTTGAAATCTAAATCCAAAGATGAAAACCTTGTTAAATTTTATGTATTCATTCCCAGAAGGAATATTTCAGTAAGTTTTAACTGGGCACATATGTGCATATTAAGAAACAAGCAGGCCGGCTTGCTACTGTTTTCTGAAAGTTATAGTCTTTTGCAAATTGGAAACTTCTGCCCAGTTTCATCCATCAAAAGAATAAATAATTAGTCTATTTTAAATAGCTTGCTATTTGGACTTGTGAGAATACTTCCTATTTTTAGTTGTCTTCTTGTCATTCATGGACTTTGCAATTTTAGATATATTTTTGTGTTATTACTTTATTTTGAGCTGTTATTTGAGTTTATTAAGGTCTATTGTTATTAATTTAATTTATTAAAAACTAAAGATGGCTAACCATTAGTATAAAAGTAAGTGACATTTGAAGGAGGTGCTATATCGACCCTATGGTGGGCATCTGGGAGGTGATCAAGAAGTAGTTTAATGTTGATAAGAACACGTTTAGAAGTGTGAGTTCTTATAATAGGGTTTATTCATATTATAAAAATAGGAAATTTGGTATTTTTACATGATTGAGTTAGTAGATAGTGCATCTTTAGGATATTAACTAAGATAGCCGTATGTACCTATGCCTTTTGGAAAATCTTCGGAGATTTTTACATGTTTTTTACTCATGTTTAGTCATAACTATATACTTTGCTAACTTAAATCTGAATAATAGATGTAACAGGCAGTAGCCAACACCAGATGAAATTCTTACAGTTTGACTAAACAATGTTATAGTTACTTTTTAATGTTAGTTTTAGTATTTTTCCCTTTATTGCTAGAATGTTTGAGAGTAGAGAAAGCAGAATGTAGAACATCTAAAGTTGGTACCATCAGAAAAGGATTGTACAGTGATTTGGAAATGAGACTCCTAATTGCTATCAAATTTACCTTACTGTAGGAAGTTTCCTTCATCCTCTCTAGAGATTGACCTCACCATTAAGGTTATGAGTTGGGTATTATAAAGTATGAGTTCTGTACCAAACTTTACTATAAAAGACTCATTCTACAAAGCTTAGACTGAGTTATATAAATTTTGCAGAAGAGAGAGAAAGAAAGGGAGTGTTCATGTGTCTTTGTTTGCCAACCTTACTTTATTATAAAATACCGAGGTCCTCCTCCAGGTCTCTCACCTGGGAATTGTGATTCAATAGGTCTGGGACTGCATTGGGACCTGGGAATCCATATTTTTGGTAAGTTCCCCTGGTGATTATTATCATTGGGCAAGTTTGGGAAATAATGACTTAAATGCACCAAGACTCACTATCCTACCTTATTGATGTATTATTTAATTTGGTAATGGTTACATAATGTTGACTATAATAAAATAACTTGAGCATGTGGCTAAGAGCAACATGAGCCTGGAGAACAGTCTACTGTATTCTTGATTGATTAATCGTGTTTAAACGAGCTTCAGTGTGAGCCCAAGGACCTCATTTAAGGGACATATTTTTAGTATAACAAACAATTTAACCGAGGGTAGTGGGAGGGCCTGCATTGAATTTATTCTGATATCTTTCCTACAGGATGTTTCAAGAGAAAGCATGATGTTTGAAAGTGATGACTGTGGCTCCTCTCTGTTTTTAGATGCTTCAATTCTTAATTTTGTCATTTAGTTCCTGACAGTCTGGGAACTAAACTGACCTTTGAAATTGATTTCCAGAGAATAAGCTACAAAAATACATCTGATGAAAATCAAACATTAATTTTGGTTTTGTTAGTTTTATTGAAGTCTTTTATAGAAATTTTCTTTTGCTGATGGTAGAAACCAATGTTAAGGTTTTTTAAAAAGTAAATAAAAATAAGTGATAAATCCACAAGATACTTTTTCATGAATCTTCAACTTTTTAATATAATACTTAATGTATTTGTGCTTAGAAACTATAGGTGGCTTTTTGTGTGGTTTAAGTAAAAGTTTGAAGAGCTGGTTTATAGTGTGCTTCCTGGCTTGGTTTAAGGTAGTCGTCTAGGATTGTATTTGCCTCTAATGTAGGTATGTGATTGCTGAAGAAGAAATGATGTCATAACTGAGTCTTTATCTGAACAGTTCACTGCTTAACTAGAGCCGCTGAAAGGCTCCTCATTTGTGAGAGGAGGCATCTCCTTTTTCTTTAAGATGGAATGTAGTTTAACTCAGCCACAAGAGATGTTGGCCACTTGGTGTCTCCTTCCTGGTTCTGCTGAGAGCATGAGAGGTGTGCATAACCCCTCATGGCTGTGGTTACAGCTCCATCTGGCAGCACTAAAATAGCTGCAGAGACTGAAAAGAACATGTCTGTGGTAGCCTCTGGTGAGTAAAAGACCCTTTTTAAGCCCAGTGAAATGTATGTAATGTTTAGAAGCTGATGAAATTGAGTTGGTGTTAAGGGTGAACTCACCATTGGACTTTTTGAATGATTATTTACTTTTTGGATACCTCATATTTTATTTTTCTTGATCATTGTGAAGCATTTGAATGGTTGGACATAAACCAATCCTCTGTCTTGTTTCTGCATTGTAGTTGTAGGCATAAGTGGAGAACAACTGTTTAATGGGAATTTTGAACTTTCGTTTTCTTTCTCCTGCCAGGGAGGACATGTATGCTCAGGACTCTATAGAGCTACTAACAACATCTGGTATCCAGTTTAAAAAACACGAGGAGGAAGGAATTGAGACCCAATATTTTGCAGAACTTCTTATGACTTCAGGAGTGGTTCTTTGTGAAGGGGTCAAATGGCTATCATTTCACAGGTAAAAAATAAATAAATAAATAAATAAATAAATAAATAAATAAATAAATAAATAAATAAATAAATAAATAAATAAATAAATAAGGGGTTGCAGTGTGCTTCTGTCCCATCTGCCTTTTACGTCTGTCTGGGTTACTGTGTCAGCAGTGTTGTGCTTAGCTCTAGAAGGAATTAGCTGCCGTGAGTCTGTCTAGTACCTCACTGAGAACAGTGCTGTGGATCTTTTAACAAAACCAAAACCACACATACCTGCTCTTGGGTGCGTGTACCAAAGATCTTCTATGGTAAAACTTCTCCTCCTTCAAATTACAAGTAAAATAATAAACATCAAATAAAAGTTGATTTTGTTTGTCCTCCAAAAGATAGGCTCAGTAAGGTCATTTGCCAAATAATGAGTTTAAATTATAGGTAAGAAAAAGATACTTTATAGCTATAATTCCTCTCCTTTAACCCAGTGGAGGAAACTCATGAACCTAAAGGTCAGCACCAGCAAACGCTTGTTGTACGGAGATGTCTGGGGTTGGGCTTCAGGGAAGGCTGGCACAGGCCCTTCACAGGAGGACTTCAGGAGGGGAAGGAGTTAGGCCGCTGTGGGAAGACTCGTGATAAAGGATGTGTGACGTCAGTTTGAGGGAGCAGGGGGTTGTATTGTATAAAAAACCAGTTCTTACTTTTCCTTAGTTCCTGTCACATTTAACTTTTCCATTGACAACTGTCTCGGAGAGTTATACTGACATAGAAACATTTGAGGAAATGTACATCTTAATTAAGTCACTTAGTGGAAATGAAATACTCTGTTAGGGATTTATTCTTCGAAATTGGAAAGTGTCACCATCTCATGTAAATGGTGACAAGGTTTTACATGATTTTTGCCTTTGGCATGTTAAGTCTTGCTGGTTTATTACATTTTCACATACCTTCCCATTCACTGTGGCAGTGACCTTACTGAACCTATCTTTTGGGGTGTGCACTTGCATGTCTGTGTGGTTGACATAAAACACTCAGCTTTTACTTGGGTATTGGGGGTCAAAAATACTCATGTTTGAACATCATCTCTCCAGCTTACATATCAGAAAAATGTTATTTTAGTGACTGTAGAGTTAAATTTATACTATCATGTGTTCAAGATGCTGAGTGATCAGTTTCTGCACTGTAGTTATGGACGTGTTTCTTTTCATTGTTCCTGTGTGTACGTTATTGTTAATCCTTTTGCCTATAGTATGACTTGTTTAACTTTCTATCTGAAAAACTAATTTCTTTCATTGTATGGTATTAATGTATTTTTTTCTGAATTATTTTAATCTTTTTATTAGTGGTTATGACTTTGGCTATTTAATCAAAATTCTGACCAACTCTAACTTGCCTGAGGAAGAACTTGATTTCTTTGAGATCCTTCGGTTATTTTTTCCTGTCATTTATGATGTGAAGTACCTCATGAAGAGCTGCAAAAATCTCAAAGTAAGGCTTCAGATGACTTTATCCGGAACTAGCACATTAGTTAGCCCAATGAGTCTCAACCTGGAAGTTGAACAACCCTTTCACAGGGATCAATTATGACCATTGGAAAACACAAATATTTATATTATGATTCATAACAGAAAAATCATAGTTAAGAAGCGATAAAAATAGTTTTATGGTTGGGGTTCACCACAACAAAGCTGTATTAAAGGATGCAGCATTAGGAAGGTTGAGAAGCACAATTTAGACCAAGTAATTTCTATAATATCTTAGGCCTGAATGTTTTAAACCATGTTTTAGAAGTTATGTTAAGCCGGGCAGTGGTGGTGCATGCCTTTAATCCCAGCACTTAGGAGGCAGAGGCAGTCAGATTTCTGAGTTCAAGGCTGGCCCGGTCTACAGAATAAGTTCCAGGACAGCCAGGGCTACACAGAAAAACCCTGTCTCCAAAAAAAAGAAAAAAGTTAGTTAAATTATCTGATCCTATTCTTAATAAACAATCTCTCTTCAAAGCTGCGGTATTTATCTTAACAGGATAAGGTTTGTTTTGGTTTTGTGTTTTCCTTGGTTGGATTTTTGTCTTGTTGTAGATACTTTAAATTGTATTTTATGTATGTGGGTATTTTACTTGCATGTGTATATGCACTAAATGTGTGCCTGCTGTCTGAGGAGGTTAGAAGAGGGCATCCCATCTCCTAGATTATAGTTATGGATGGTTGTGAACCACCATGCTGTGTTGGGGCTGAGCCTGTGTCCTCTGCAAAAACAGCAAGTGCTCTTACCTGCTGAGCTATCTTTCCAACCAAGTTATCTTACCTGCTGAGCCATTTTTCCAGCCCAGAATAATGTTGATATATTAATTGCATTAAATATATTTAAGAGGGCTGGTGAGATGGCTCAGTGGGTAAGAGCACCCGACTGCTCTTCCGAAGGTCCAGAGTTCAAATCCCAGCAACCACATGGTGGCTCACAACCATCCGTAATAAGATCTGACTCCCTCTTCTGGTGTGTCTGAAGACAGCTACAGTGTACTTACATATAATAATAAAATAAATCTTTTAAAAATATATATATATTTAAGATACACACACTCTCACTCACTTCTGTGGAAGTTTACAGCAAGAGGTAGCAGAGGCTAAAAGAGAGAGTGTCAGACCCTCTGGAACTGGAGTTATGGGTACTTGTGAGCCACCTAGTGGGTGCTAGAAACTGAAATTTGGTCCTCCACAACAGCTGTGCTCTTAGCTGCTGAGCCAACTCTTTAGTCCCCAGAATAAATTTTTAACAAAAGCCAAGCTAAGGGCCATGTTTTTGTTATTGATGCCAGATTGAGGGTCATCAACTGAAATGAAAGTGTGAGGTGTACACTGACAGAGCCCTGTATTACAGAGGTTCTCATACTCCCAGCACACAGAACTATCACAAGCATACAGATTGGGGTTGGCCAGCAGGGGGCAGAGACACTCAGTAGTGTTCTAAGGTGGTTTTCCTTCAGATTATCCTGACTAGAGACTCTCCTTTATTCTTTCTTGTTAAAGTATGATGTTGTTATTTTCGTAGCTAAAACTGGTTAGGCATAAATACTATATAGTAAATGTGTAGGTTCTATATAGACAGTAGCTTATTCTGATAATACTGAACATATGTAGCCATGTATTTTTAACCTTTGGACATTAATTTTATCAAAACAAACATTTCCTGATTAAAGAAAAGTACTACTTTGGCTCAAGAGCAAATTCCCCTGAGTTGGCACAGATCCCTGGCAATACACTGAGTGGGTTTTTAGTTGCTGGATTTTGGTGTGATATGTTAAGTTATAACTAAGGAAACAAGTGTATGTGTAGCCAATATTGTCCCTGTCTTCAGTAAAACCAAGGTTGGCCAAGTTTTCCCTATCTAGGTTTTAGAAAAATACAGACAGAGCTTTGCTTTAGGAAACAGTAAGGAATTTAATAGTTTTTCTTAAGCAAGAATAGAGGAATTATAATGTGGAAGCTTTAGTTTCAACAATTTACTGAGAATTGTAGGACAGAAGTAATTTGTCACTGTTGTAGGTGTGGTGCCAAATAACTAGGAGAACTTCTTGAAAGATTATCTCATGACTGTCAGTTGAAAGTCACAGAATCCTGTGTCATTTGAGGTTTCCTCATAAGTGAACTCCAGCAGAGTATTCTGACTACTTACACTGATGAGTGGCATGCTGAGAATCTAAGGCTCCCACCTGGCTGGCTCTGGAAGTTTTTGGTTTTGTTTTGTTTTGTTTTGTTTTGGTTATTTATTTATTTATTTTTGGTTTTTCAAGACAGGGTTTCTTTTATTTATTTATTTATTTTTGGTTTTTCAAGACAGGGTTTCTCTGTATAGCCCTGGCTGTCCTGGAACTTACTTTGTAGACCAGGCTGGCCTCGAACTCAGAAATCCGCCTGCCTCTGCCTCCTGAGTGCTGGGATTAAAGGCGTGCGCCACCATGCCCGGCTGTATTTTGTTTTTTTAATTGACAGCTTGGTATAATGATAGTTTTCAGAAACAGAGTCCTAATTTTTTATTCTTCTATATATTCAGAAATATCTAAAAATATCAAATATTTTATTGAGTGCTATGTGAGCTGCTCACATTAAAAGTGTATGTTAGCAATAAGGTGCTACCAGTCATTCATATCTAGTCTGCTGCTGTGTTCTAAGCAGCTGCCAAGGATGCATGGTGCACACAATGTTAGAAACCGTTGCTGGCAGGAGTCCTGTCAGGCTAGGATGTGACTACAGGATAGTAAAGGCTTTGTATTTTAAGGAGGAAGTTGATTGGTAGTCTGTTCTGTGTCTGTCTATTTCTTCTCTTTTCCTTTGACACTCGTTATTTTTCTCAGTCATAGCTATAGTAATATAAGCAGATCAGAGCAACCATTCTAAAAGAGTTGTATATTTGTAAAATTCTCTTTTTAGTTGAGAAAATGGAAATTATGTGGTAGATTGACAATGACAGTGGTCTGAACACTCATGTTGTCTTTGTTTTACTAAGTTTTAAATACTTTAGGGGATGCAGATATTTTTAATGACACTGAGTATGGTTTATTACTGTTACCCTGAATATGATCTACTTCCTTCATATCTCTGGAAAGTTGTTAAGGCATGCTTAACTTGCCTTAAGATGTATAATTAAAATAAAATTTTCCTATTAGAATTTCATATTCTGGTAAAAAAAGGCTTTTATAGTCCACAGATAAATTACAGATTCATATTTTATCAATCCCCTTGCCATCTTTACAAGGTTCATCTTTACATATTAAAAATGTATTCATATTTTTGTCAGTGTCTAAATCTGTAATTGTGAATTCCAGTCCCAAAGTCCTCTCTATTTGACAAGCAACTTTTCTTCCTTCTAGGGTGGATTACAGGAAGTTGCTGAGCAGTTAGAGCTGGAGCGCATAGGCCCTCAGCACCAGGCAGGATCTGACTCACTGCTTACAGGAATGGCCTTTTTCAAAATGAGAGAAGTATGAAGACATCAGTGCCTTTTTCTTGGTTGTTAGGTAGAGAACATTAAAGGTCTGATGACAAAAGTTTTGGGCATTAAGAACCTACTAAGTGAAGATATAAATAGAGGTACTATATAAGTTACATCCACCACATTTGAATGAAAATGTTAAATAAGTCCTCCTGAAATGTAACGCAAAAGGAAATAGAATAAACTCTTTATAGAATAAAAAAACATTATTTATTCTACTGAAATATGTTGTTTATAGAATAAAAAATTAGGTGATTGTAGAGATCATGTACATATGAACATGCTGTTTTTTAAGCTAAAAAGGTAATAGTGAGGGAACTCAACTTTCTTAGACCCCATACGAGCCAGGGAGTCGTACCTTCTTTTTCTAGAAACTGGTGGCGAAAATAGATTTGCTCATGTCATTCTTCATTGCTTTAAAGGTTTTATAAAGTAGAACTTAACAGTTTTTACTAAGTCTTAAAGGCTTTTTGAATATATAGGTATTAATTAAATCTGAAGTCTGACATATAGTTGAGTCAAAACTATCAGGAATTCAAGTATAAAATTGTTAGGAGTAGAAGGATGATATGTAGTGGAACTGAGTGTTTTTAGGATAGATAACTAGGTGATAGATGTCGTGGTTACTTCATTGCTGATAATAATAAACAAATTTTAATTGTATACCCACACACACACACACACACACACACATATATACACACACACACACACACACATGTATTCTATTTTTGGTACACTGTGTGTGTGTGTCCTATTTTAGTTTGGTATAAATGGTACAAATATATATATAAAATGTGCCTACAGAAACACATTTTTATGAAATAGTTGCTGTGGAATTATTTTGAGTATATTCTCTTGGTAAAAACATGCTATTGACAGAACGCATTTGACTTGTTTTGCCAGGTAGTATTGATTCAGAAGTTATTTGAATTGTCCACTCACGTAACTAACTTAGTTTCAGTATAGGACCACCTTTTGGATTTTTTTTTTTTTTTTAGTTTTTTTGAGACAGGGTTTCTCTGTTTAGTCTTGGCTGTCCTGGAACTCAGTTTGTAGACCAGGCTGGCCTCGAACTCAGAAATCCACCTGCCTCTGCCTCCTGAGTGCTGGGATTAAAGGCGTGCACCACCACTGCCTAGCTGGATTTTTATTTTAAAATGTCTTATGGCTAGTCAGTGGTGGAATTCTGGCACCAGTTTGTTATCCTTATTTTCCTTTTTATTGTCTTCTTCAAGGACAGTGATGTAGTGAGAGTGTTAAGGTTTACTGTCTATACCATGCTTAGGATTTTGTTAATTTTAGTCAGTTCACCCTTGCACCTAGACTTAAGACAACCTAAGATGGTATAATGTCTCCTCCCCTTCTCGACATTACTTCTCATATTCTGTGAAGTTTGTTATGTTAAAGAAATGAAAATGTCTGCCATGTTTTTTATGCTCATAAGTTCTTATTAAAATGAGGTAAATGTTAACGAAAAATATTTTTGCTTTTTAGAACGTGTCCTTTAGGCCTGTAGTTAAGGGCATCAGTCAGTCTTATTTATTAAATATGCAGCATAGCTTCTCAAAGGAACATCACAGAAAGAGTTAGTAGCAATTACAGTGTTGAGATGTAAACTACAGGTTGTATCATTTGCTTAAGATGATTTTTTTTTCTTTCAAAATTTTCTTTTTAGATGTTCTTTGAAGATCACATTGATGATGCCAAATACTGTGGTCACTTATATGGCCTTGGTTCTGGCTCATCCTATGTACAGAACGGCACAGGGAATGCATATGAAGAGGAAGCCAGCAAGCAGTCATGACAGGAAATAGTCTTCTTATTTTTATTTTATACGAGTTACACACATGCTTGTATATAGGTTTTATCATCCCTTAAATAATAGGCAATACCCCCCCCCTTTTGTAGACCTTCTCTGCTTTCAGTAATAAGTATGGCCTTTCTTAGCTATGATCTTAATAAATTAAAGTACATTCAGGTTAAATCTGGCCTTAATTTAATACACTTCTTATCAAGCTTGTGTGACAAAGCTACATTACTGAATAATTTGATAAACTTTGCCTACTTGAGCTTGGTTTTGTTTTTCCCTTTTCCTAAATTAACTAGCATTGAGTGTAATTTATTTCCCTCTTCCATGCCTCTCCTTCTATTCTGCAGTACTTATAGGTATTTAAGATTGTGGACCATCAAGTTTGCACTTTAGAGAGTGATTTCAATCCTCTATTTTATCAGAAATTGTGATTTTTCTTGCTCTTAGCTAGAAAAATAACCATCTACCACCTTTTTACAGTATTTGCTTGTTTTTGACATTCAGAGTACAGCACGTGCATTGTGCAAATTGTTCAACAGGAATAACAGAAAAAGACAAGGAACTACTGAAGAGCCTAGTAACTACTGTTTCTGTGTGTAGTGTTTAGCCTTCCAAGCACATCTCATGTCTGTTGGTTTCTAATTGGCATGCATAGGCTGCTATGTGACTGAAGAATTTCAAACCAGCTTTACACCCTTCAGGAAGAAGCCCTGTGATTGGCTATCTCCTCTCTGCCAGAAGGCTGGCCATTAAGATGTTGGAGCTCCAGTTTTATGACAGCACCGCCTCCCTTGATCGGCTTCCTTTTACTCCATCACTTTTACCCTTACTGTTTTATTTTATAAACATATTTATGATGTTCTTGATTTGTTAACTACACAAATCAATTTCATTAAAGTCCAAAGATAACAAGTCTTAAGGTACATTTTATATCAATAAAAATACAAAATAAATGTGATTTCATAAATGCTACAAAAATAAATAATGGAGAGATTTGGTGCAAAACAACAAAATGCAAAAAATATATATAAATACACACATATATAGCTAATAAAATTACCTGAGGAGTGTAATGCTTGTTTATTTTTTTGTGTATATCTTTGCAATCTATTTTATATATATTGACAAGAGACTGTGAAATATTTAGCCATGCAGAATATGTGACCAGACCAGAGCATGTGTTGGAAGATTTTGGTGAACATTAACTCTACCCTGAAGTGATGGACTACAAGTTGTAATGTGTGTTATCTACACTTCAATCGATATTAGCAAGTCTCCAACTGTTAGCAACATAGTTCGTTTCCCTTGTACATTCTGTAAACATGATATGAAAATGCTGTACCTGGGCGGTCCTTTTTAAACTAAACATTATTTGCAAAACAGAGGGTATTATTTGTTTTTAAAGCTTTTGTAAATAAAGGCTTCAAAAATGTTTTCCTATATGGTTGTGACTGATGGCTTTGGTTTTGGGGCTCTTATTTAGAAGTGTTGAATACTTGAGCCATTTTCTTTGGGTAACAGGACTTCACTAGGTGGTGTGTGTGTTCTCAAAAGATTGGTTTAGTTTTTATTAGTGTTCAAAGTTGCAGTAAGGCCAGCTGATCCATAAATCAGTTCTCCAGCCCAGAGCCTGGGCCATAAAGCCTGGCACTCTGACCCCTTTGTATCAACTGTATTCCTTTCCTTGCCCTTTGTTAATTACCTGACTGAAAGAAATTAGAAGTCTCTGGGTGTAGAAGCTCACATCCGTAATCCTGCTGTTGTGAGTGACTGTCCTGAGTCAATTTCCACTGTCTTGGTGTGTTCAGCTGCACTCCCTTGCAAAAGGATTTTTCCATGCTGGTCTTTATCTGATTACATCCCGTTTAGGCAGGATGGAGAAGGCCAAAATAGCCTCACTTGAGTATCCAGACACTATACTGTTGCGCAGCTTTTCCTTAGTTGTACACGTCCTGGGAGAGGCTAGAGGTTAGAGACCTGGAAGATTAGGGGAAAGGAGTATATGCAGATAATGAGAAGCCCTCCTCCCTGTTTGGTAAAGACTTTCTAATTACAACTGTTGAAAGGAGTATCCATACCATTGCTGGTAACCCTCACATTATGCTCTGTAAGGAAACTCCACAAACTCAGTGTTTCCTCAGAGTGAAGGTGGGCCATGGTTTGTCCTTGGAACCCTAGGAAGAGGACTAATTTTATCTCCCCAGGAACACCTAGCATTGGGGAGATCCAAGGAGGATCTTGAGTTTGATAAGAGTAGAAAACCCTGGCTTCAATCCCCTTTAACCTCCAGAAAGGATAGAAGGGAATCTCTGTCTTTTGCTTTTTTAAGACTTACAAACTAAGTATACTTAGCACAACCTTACTGTGACTTATTTTGAAAATCCAAGATGAAGCAGTGTTCTATGGTTTCTTTTTCACCTTCCTCTCAGAAACTGGAACTGCTTGTTCCGCATCTGTTGCTGAGTTTCCTGATTTGTATCAATTTGGCTTTCTTCTCTAGAAGTCACTTTTGCTCAGGACTGTTAAAACCTTACTAAAATCTCAGCTTTGAATACATTTGATCCAGTCATCTGGAATCACCAGTCTTTACAGAAGAAAGGTTGAACTGGTCTATAAGGCAATCTGCTGTACTTTTGTGTCTTGCAAACTGAGAATTTAAAAACCATTTTTTAAATGGTTAGACTGTGTGCAGAACATGTCCTAACATGTAAATTATATGAAATTCCAATTTCAGTATCCATAAGTGAAGGGGTTATCGCAGAGAAAGGACCTTCAGTTGGGGAAATGCCTCCATGAGATCCAGCTGTGGGGTATTTTCTCAATTAGTGATCAAGGGGAAAGGCCCCTTGTGGGTGGGACCATCTCTGGGCTGGGAGTCTTGGGTTCTATAAGAGAGCAGGCTGAGCAAGCCAGGGGAAGCAAATCAGTAAAGAACATCTCTCCATGGCCTCTGCATCAGCTCCTGCTTCCTGACCTGCTTGAGTTCCAGTCCTGACTTCCTTGGTGATGAACAACAGTATGGAAGTGTAAGATGAATAAACCCTTTCCTCCCCAACTTGCTTCTTGGTCATGATGTTTGTGCAGGAACAGAAACCCTAAGACACTTTTATTCCTTTCTTTTTTTGAAGACAGGGTCTCAAAAAAAAAAAAAAAAAAGTCAGGCTGTGGTGGCTCACGCCTTTAATCCCAACACATGGGAGGCAGAGGCAGGTGTATCTCTGAGTTGGATGCTAGCCTGGTCTACAGAGTGAAATCCAGAAGAGCCAAGTCTACACAGAAAATCTGTCTGAAGGAAAAACAACAACCCAAAAGCCCAAAGTTTGAGTATGTAATTATGGCTGTCCTCAAACTCACTATGTACTCAAAGAGATCCCCCCTCCCTCCTATCTTCTGAGTTCAGGGATGAAAGATATGCATGACCACACTGGGATTTTTGTTGTAATTTTTAAATTTAGGGTTAAGAGCAATTTTTCTGAATGAGAACTTGTCCTCAGTCAACTACTGGGGCAGTGACTTTGGCTATCAGCTTTTATTATAAGTTTGGCAGAGTTCCTTAACAAGTTTGCCTTAAAATTACAAAGCAAAACAATACCTTTACTGCGTTAGTTTTCAGCAAAGACGAATCCTTTAAATCAGAAGCCTTCCAAGTTGTTCCGTACTCTAGGTGCTATTAAAGTTTAAATGAGGGCTGGCAGAAATGGCTCAGTGAGTAAAACTATTAGTCTGATAACTCGAGTTTAACTTCTGGAGTCCATATAAAGAGCTGGATCCAAAGTGTGCATTTGCAATCCCAGCACTGAACCTGCAGAAGAGCTCAAGGATAGCCTTGGAGTGAGTATGGAGCAGCAGTAGCAGCAGAAACAAAAGAGACCCTGCTTCAAGATGAAAGGTAAGAACAGCTCTTTAAAGAGACCCTCTTACTTTCACAGATGGCATGGTGACTGCGTGTGCACACCACACGCACACACATATGCATGTGCCTAAAAAAATTAAAAGATATTAAAGGTCTGAGAGATGGTTCAGTGGTTAAGAGCACTGGCTGTTCTTGAATAGGACCCAGGTTCTACTCCCAGCCCCCACACAGTTGTTCCCAAACGTGTGTAACTGTCCCAGGGCATCTGATAACCTCTTCTGATCTCCACAGGGACCAGGGACACATGGGCAAACAGACATACACATAGCTAAAACCTTCATACAATAAAAATAATTTTAAAAACATCCAGGTGGTGGTGGTGGCAAATGCCTTTAATCCCAGCATTTAGGAGGCAGAGGCAAGTGGACCTCTGTGAATTCAAACCCTGTCTTGAAAACCTAGATAGATAGATAGATAGATAGAATTAAGTCATACAAATTAAATGTATATTCTTTATAAATTCTCATTGGAAATGTTTTTCTTCAGTTCTTCACTTTATTTTGATGCAAAGTGCAATAAAAATTGTATTTCAAAATCCATTTAATTTCAATGGAGTTTTTATAGTTCTTATTTTTTTTTTAGAGCTGTTATCAAATTTGTTCTTTGACTGGGACTGGAGAGAGACGGCTCATTGGTTGAGCACACTTGTTGCTCTTACAGAAGACCTGGCTTTATTTCTGAGCATCTCCATGGTGGTTCACTGTCATCTGCAACTCCAGTTCTCGGGGGTTGAACAGAAGAGCATTCTTCTAATGTCTGAAGACGGCAGGCATACATGTGGTGAACATAGACAAACAGGAGAAAATACTTAAAAATGTAAAAGAAATAAATGTTTCTAAAATGTCCTTTGACAATTTAGTAACTTACTGCCTTCTGATCATTCTCATCTCCTGCCCTTTCTCCTCTCTTGTTCACATCCTGCTCCTTCCTCCCAGCCAGTCTTTTTTGCTCATTTATGTTGTTTTGTTTTGTGGCCAGTGTAATCAGGGCTGTTTGTGTAACCATGGGTCAGGAACTATCCATGAGCCTGATAGGATGCCCAGTGAGTAAAGCCAAAGTCATTGACTGCCCATCTTGCTAGAATCCATCAGTCGCAGTAGTTCTGTAGGGAGCCCCTATGATTAGCTGTAGACACACCCAGTCTTGGGTAAGTCCAAGGTGCCCTCTTCCCTTCACAGAGGGCACACATGGTTTTCACAAGCATGTGCGCGCGCACACACACATGAGCACGCACACACCCCTAAAAATTAAAAGATATTAAAGGCTCTTTCTAGCTGCTGTGAAGTCATGATTGGAATGGCTGTATCATGTCCAAAAGATACAGTATTTTGCAGCTCTTTGCCCTATATTCCAGCTTACGTTCTTCCCAACTCCTTTTCTGTGATATTCACTGAGTTTTGGAAGTGATCTACATGTCTTCGGTACGGCTGAGCACTTAACCATTAAAGAGCTTCTTCTTAGTCTATTGTAAAAATGATTAAAAAATGAGGTGGCATGTTTAAAAAAAGAAACCAAAGAAAGATTAATGGGATCTCTCAAATGACTTTTAAAAATGATTAATATGGCATAAGTAAAATCATGCTTGAAGCAGACGTTTGGTAGTAATTTATGTATCTGTGGGAAGGAAAAAAATTCAGAAATAAGTAAAATCTCATTCTAGATTAATATTTTGAATGAATTTTGATGATAGGGAACACAAGCCCAGGTTGGCCAAACTGCAGTCACTCTCAAATTCTATTATGATCTGAATATGTTAAAATGTTCAGTAGCATAAAAGCAAATAAGTTGTCCTACAGTAAGCTGCTGTCTTACAAGACCATCACAGGCATACCTACATATAAAACCAGTAAACACTCCCGTGCTCTCTGCCTGAGCCTTAGTTGACCCTACAGCCACTGGGGGCTCATCCCTGTCTTCTTCACTTGCCTAAGGGTGTTCACTTCAAGCCTTTTAACCTGCATAGAGTTATATTTGCCCCTCTACAGCTGTGTAGACCAGGCCGGCCTCAAACTCTCAGAGATCCATTGCCTCTGCTGCCCAAGTGCTGGAATTAAAGGCACGTGCTACCACTGTCTCATTTGCAAAAGTTTTATTAAGCTCGTTAAGATTCTTTAAGATTGTGCTTTAAGGAGCCATAAATAGTGGTAGAAAATATAGGGTCAAAAACAAAACAAAACAAAACAACAACAACAAAAAACCATTTAATCCAAACTTGTGAAAGCATCGCTTTAAAAACCTGAAAAAAGCCAACAGGTACTGCAGCTTTCCAAGGTTGAGGTCGTTCTTTGATTTAGTCTTTAATTGGAGCATTTTTGTCCTCCTCAATTTAAATCAACGCCTTTATATGTCAAATAAATTACTAAGTATTAATGAACTCCTATTGTATGAGAGACTCTTCCTGGGATGACAGCCACACCCATCTACTCATCCCAGTAAGGGAACCCAGCACAGACCAAAATAATGACTTTATCCAAGTCCAACTTGTTGAATAATGGATATTCATTGGGGTTACTAATGGGAGTATGGAGCAATAACTGAGAAGTGGGTGCATTGATAAAAAGAAAAAATAAAGCAGAAAACCCAAACATAACAATAACAAAACAAACAAACTCATCCCTACAAGAGTAAAGACTCAGGAAGCTCTGTATGACTGGCAGGTAGCTCAACCAATCAGTCTACCTTCCTGCCCCACCTCTGCAGTGGCTTACTGTGAGGGAATCCTCAAGAATCTTGCAAATGTTGGCTGAGAGACTGAGCTGTTACCATGTGGGCTCTGTGATGGTCAAGCATCCTCTACTCACATCTCAGATTCCAGGGCTCAGATACCCAGGTAATTTCAGAACCTCCTGCTATGCTGCACTGTGCTTGAGAGGTGCTTCTCAACGGTGTCTCCACCACAGGAGTGCCTCTGCAACGCATGTGTTCATCATGTCATCCACAGGAGTGCCACTGCAACGCGTGTGTTCATCATGTCAGTGACGACCACTGTTTACAAACCAGGACTCTACTACAAGATAACGCAACCACCCCTGGGAGGAAAGAGTTCACGGTTTGAACTACCTAAGAAGTCTGAGTTTCCACAAAGGGAACTTATGTACAGACACAGTGTGTGTGTGTGTGTGTGTGTGTGTGTGTGTGTGTGTGTGTGTGTGTGTGTGTGTGTGCAAGACCACTGTTTAGTTTTGTCACTTTGTACAAAGTATTGGCCCATCGGAATGCAATCTGGGTGGGGAGAAGGAAAGGCTCCCCTGAGAAAACTGCCATTCCTTACAGTGTAAGTCGCCTTATTGATTTGTGTATATGCTTCTGTGCAAAAACAAACCAGAACAAAAACAACAACAAAAAAACAAAAACGAAAAAAACCTCACTGAGGTGTCAAAATAGCTAATTTCATCAGTAAATACTTACACAGAATACAAATACAGACTACAGATTCAGCCAACTAACTTTACCCATATTTAAGAACGGGAAAAATGACTTCTGTAATTTAATGGCACAACATCCTTTCCATATTTTCTTAAAACAGAAATTGCATGTTAGGCTACTTTCTATGAACTTGGTTAGAAAACTCTTTGCATCTGATTTCCTTGGTGGAGGTAGTTTGTTGTTAAACAGTTGACATACTTTTCAATAGACATCTAAATGTACATTTTACAGTCTATTTCCAGTTGTCCTCAGAACTGCCTAACTACTAACAGGTCTTCGTCTTCCCATTGCCTCCAGGGAGACATGCTAGGACTAGATGTTGGCATGAATTCTGCCGATAGTAGCTCCAGTAGACTATTATCAAAAGCCTCTCTTGAATGGTATTGAAAGTGCCAAGGGGATTTCATCTAGGTAGCTAATGAAGACAAATAGATTCTTCATTAGAGAATATCAGAAAGAAAACCAAGAATGCTGGCAGGCAGCATCACTGTGTTCAGATGCAAGCGCTACCATTGAACAAGCCAGTTCTCTTCTACGATATGGCAGTAGACGTAATGTAAATAAATGAAACCTTTGTTCAGTATTCCTAAATGAAGGATTTCTAAATCCGGTTGCCTATATGGAAAGAGTTCTTAAAACGAGGAAAATGGAAATGACCATTTTAAACATAAGTCAGGACATTCGTCATGCATGTGTGTCTGCACAAATCTTACTGACGCTATCACATCGTTTCAAGGGAAATAGTTAAGATGCTGTACAGAATGCAGACATATTTATTTGATGATGCTCGTCCACTCAGGCAAGGTGGCAGTGTACTTCTGATGAGATATGCACTCATCCCAATCATTCATTCCACGAGTTAGAACAAAATGACCAACAAACTTCAAAGGTTAAATAACTGGATGGAGACGGAAGTAACCATTACAACATACTGAAAAAATTTTATTTCTTAATCTTTTTTCCATTTTGTCTCTAAGGTGTATGGACTTAGGTATTTAAAATAAGTAAATAAACGACCTAAAGAGAGCAGAAATAACAGCATCCTACCAGGGTAAACCGTAAATCCTCCCCCAGCCCCACCAGCTACCACTTTGATAAAAGGACATGCCTAATAGACTCCTGCCCTGGAAAACAGATAAGGGAGCAATGTGCTATCAGAAAATCTGCTGCATAGATCTTCAAATACACCACATGCTGCTGCCCAAAAGACTTCTAGCAGGAGCTATGAGCTCCAGTCTGGCACTTCCGGTAATGACAAATGATCAAAACATGCTTAAAGACAAAGGGGAGAGCATCCTTCATCTTCTGAGTCTTGTGAAGTAGATTGTCAGATCCAACGCTCAAGCGTGAGAGACGAGGAAGCAATCATTGCCCTCATCCACAGAACCGCACCCGCCTGGATCCCACAATGAATTGTGCGGATGTCTGCTCTCCCTAAACACTCTCAAAAGTTCGAGGCCAGCATGGTCTACAGAGTGAGTTCCAGGACAGCCAGGACTACACAGAGAAACCCTGTCTCGAAAAAAACAAACAAACAAACAAAACTCAAAAACGCTTTAGCAAGAATGAGTGATTGCAAGGATCTTTCATTATTCTATTCTCTCCAGGTCTTTCAGTTTGTAGTGAATTCTTGCTTACATCAATTATTTAGCCATTTTTTTTTTAAAAAAAGCTAATCTACTTGAAATTTTCAAAATTAGTACCAAAGGAACCAATGGCACAGCTTAACATTCTAAGATTAATTTATAAAACTTACTTCCCAGATTTTTTGAAAAATGAGATTTTTTTTTCCTTTTTGTAAATAGTGCATACAAGGCACAAGAACTTCTGTGAGTATACTTACTGAGGCCAAACATTTTGGCATCAACAAACACATTATCGTAATTTACCCTAAACTACATTTCTAAACAGCACGATGTTTAGTTCATGGTAAACTAAACTTCCTCATTTTTAAATGATTTGCATAATTTAATCTGGATAGGCATTTGAGGAAAAATATCTATTGACAATTGTAGTTTTGATGAAAAGACAGAGATGATACACAGGTGCACATGGAGGAATAATCCATTGATCTATCAGAAATGCTTAGAAACTCAGTCTTTTCACAATAACACTGAGCAAGTAGTTAAAAAAAAAAAACAGATTGGTTAACATCCAAACCAGCAAAAGAGTGTTGCCAGGCAATCTTCAAGAGAATTAGCATGTGTTCCCTCTGATTTCAAATGAGAAGACATGAAAGTACATTTCTGATGTAAGTTCCTTGTCAAGACATCATATTAAGTCAAACAAAAGTTTTTATCCAATTGCTTTGAACTCGAGCTTCAGTATTTGTATTTGAATCTTCCAATGGGAGACAAAGTCTAGAATGGGAATTGAAACCTGGCACAAGGGGATAAATGACCTCCAGCTATAGGCTACATGGCCTCCGTAATGAGTTCATAGTCAATGCAGCTCTCTCATCGGAAGCTAATCTCACATCAGAAAAAAAAAATCAAGGATGATTTCTTACCTGCTCTCAAATACAGTTTTGCATAATAACATGATTTGAAATTTATTAAATCTTAAGATTAACCTAAATTTTCTAAAACAGAATATCAAATGAATAATGGGATTATGAGATAAGTTGTACAACCCAATTATTCGAATGAACATGGGCCCATAAACTTAATCTCGGGTTTTGGCAGAAAATGGTTCCCTTTTAATAACTTTTAAAGGTTAATAGTAATTTGTATTAGTTACAGAAGTTTATATATTGGAATAAACAGTGTTCTGTTTTAAGCATCAGTTTGGTGATTACTTGAAACTCTTCATACTGCTGTGTTTGATCCCCATCACTGAAGACAAAATTTGCATATCTAGTCAAAGGGATATAGGGACAATTGGCAAATGGTGCCTTCCAATCGGAAGGTTGTTCCATTCCTCCACAGCACTGGTACCTTAAAAGCAAACAAAAACCAACGAGACTATGTTAAACACAAAAACAAGCAATGTATTCACTATTTGTTGCATTATCACACACCCCCTGTTCCAAACTGATTCCCATGATGCAAGGCGTGGTGGATGCCTTCGTGAATACAGACCTCCAAATCCAATGTACAAATGAGAAGACATGAAGATATGTTTATAGCAGATGTTTTTACTAAATGCACCGTCAATGTAGACTTGGTAGGCCTATGGTAATGAAAGTTTCTGTATGACTGTCTAGCTCCAGGAGATAAGTTCTTTGTTCATCCCTCTGAGGCCAGTTGGAGACTAGGAATGTCTGAAGAGTTGAGGGGAATTTAAGGAAACTTATACACATAATATCACAGTACTTTTACATGTTTTGTGCCACGACAAGGAGGGTTGGATATACAATGTTTTTAGCATCACAGCACATTTCAGGAAAAATATAATTATTTGTAAATTATGCTGAAATGAGAAAGAAGTCTGTAAAACGGCCACAGATTAGGCTTGGGACTTTGGTATGGTACGGCACGGCACGGCACGGCACGGCACGGTATGGTACTGAACACAATGGTATGGTGCTTATTTAGAATGTGCAAGGCCCTGGCAATTCATCCTCAGCATCTCTCCCAAGGCTGCAGAACATTGACTAATGCAGTTCAAAAGGACAAGAACAGGAGATACCATTTGACAATCTGTATTAGGTCCATCAACATTGGACACAGTTTCATAATTTTTTATATTTTATTTTATGTGCACTGGTGCTTTGCCTGCATGCATGTCTGTACGAGTATGAGGGCGTCAGATATCCTGAAATTGGAGTTACAATCAGTTGTGAGCTGCCATACGGGTACTGGGATTTGGACCCAGGTTCCCTGAAAGGGCAACCAGTGTTCTAAACCACTGAGCTATCTCTCTAGCCCCCGCTAGACACAGATCCATAAATGTATGTATTACATGACTTGAAAATGTGAGACATGATGCAAGAAAAATTATTTTCTTAAAGTGTGGTATCACTAGGCATGGTACTGAATGCCTTTAATTCCACCACAGCTAAGGCAGTGGCAGGTAAAGGCAGGCAGATCTCTAGAAGTTTGAGACTATACTGGTCTACACAATGAGTTCTGAGACTGACAAATGAGACCTGGCTCAAAACAAACAAGCAGTCCCATGTCAGGAGCCATCTAAGAAAGGCTAAAGGCATTCAAGTAAGTTTCCTGGAGATGGCACATCACTTTGCATGGCTGCGATGGGTAAGCTCTGAATTGCAGGGCCTTCAGAGATTTCATCCCAGGATTGCCTCTTGCTGTTAATATACCTTTCCTGTCACTATTACATAGACTAGTGATTCCTGGGGATGAGCCCACCCTATTGGGCAGATATTCTGCAGATCAACAAAGACATAATATGTAGTAATGCTGTATAGACGTATTGATGAGTTCACAATTCCTGATAATGATTTTATAGAATTCCTAAATTATACAAGTAATTTCCAGCCCTATGAAAAGCTGCAAATAGGGCGCTATAAACCTTCATGGGTCACGGGCGAATGCGCTAGGTTAAGAAAGCATGCTTAGAAAAAATTTATGATCAGGGAAAACATTCCTTTTAGGTTAGTTGTGAGACTACTATCTGGTAACTAAAGGTCTGATTTGGGAAGGGACAATTTATTGTAGGTGCAAGGACAAAAAAATAAACTAATGTTTACCTATAGAAAACTTCAAAATTAGTGGGACACAAAGCAGATGGTTTTGTTTCTTAGTAAAATCATGCTAACTTATGACATCAGAATTATTGTTTTAAACTTTTAATAAACTTATGGAGCTAGTAACAGATAATGTTTAGTCAGGTACTAGTCTTTTTTTTTTAATTTTTTATTTATTTTTTTCCATTTTTTTATTAGGTATTTAGCTCATTTACATTTCCAATGCTATACCAAAAGTCCCCCATACCCACCCACCTCCAATCCCCTACCCACCCACTCCCCCTTTTTGGCCCTGGCGTTCCCCTGTACTGGGGCATATAAAGTTTGCATGTCCAATGGGCCTCTCTTTCCAGTGATGGCCGACTAGGCCATCTTTTGATACATATGCAGCTAGAGTCAAGAGCTCCGGGGTACTGGTTAGTTCATAATGTTGTTCCGCCTATAGGGTTGCAGTTCCCTTTAGTTCCTTAGCTACTTTCTCTAGCTCCTCCATTGGGAGCCCTGTGATCCATCCATTAGCTGACTGTGAGCATCCACTTCTGTGTTTGCTAGGTCCCGGCATAGTCTCACAAGAGACAGCTACATCTAGGTCGTTTCGATAAAATCTTGCTAGTGTATGCAATGATGTCAGCGTTTGGATGCTGATTATGGGGTGGATCCCTGGATATGGAAGTCTCTACATGGACCATCCTTTCATCTCAGCTCCAAACTTTGTCTCTGTAACTCCTTCCAAGGGTGTTTTATTCCCACTTCTAAGGAGGGGCATAGTGTCCACACTTCAGTCTTCATTTTTCTTGAGTTTCATGTGTTTAGGAAATTGTATCTTATATCTTGGGTATCCTAGGTTTTGGGCTAATATCCACTTATCAGTGAGTACATATTGTGTGAGTTCCTTTGTGAATGTGTTACCTCACTCAGGATGATGCCCTCCAGGTCCATCCATTTGGCTAGGAATTTCATAAATTCATTCTTTTTAATAGCTGAGTAGTACTCCATTGTGTAGATGTACCACATTTTCTGTATCCATTCCTCTGTTGAGGGGCATCTGGGTTCTTTCCAGCTTCTGGCTATTATAAATAAGGCTGCTATGAACATAGTGGAGCATGTGTCCTTCTTACCAGTTGGGGCATCTTCTGGATATATGCCCAGGAGAGGTATTGCTGGATCCTCCGGTAGTACTATGTCCAATTTCCTGAGGAACCGCCAGACTGATTTCCAGAGTGGTTGTACAAGCCTGCAATCCCACCAACAATGGAGGAGTGTTCCTCTTTCTCCACATCCACGCCAGGATCTGCTGTCACCTGAATTTTTGATCTTAGCCATTCTGACTGGTGTGAGGTGGAATCTCAGGGTTGTTTTGATTTGCATTTCCCTGATGATTAAGGATGTTGAACATTTTTTCAGGTGCTTCTCTGCCATTCGGTATTCCTCAGGTGAGAATTCTTTGTTCAGTTCTGAGCCCCATTTTTTAATGGGGTTATTTGATTTTCTGAAGTCCACCTTCTTGAGTTCTTTATATATGTTGGATATTAGTCCCCTATCTGATTTAGGATAGGTAAAGATCCTTTCCCAATCTGTTGGTGGTCTTTTTGTCTTATTGACGGTGTCTTTTGCCTTGCAGAAACTTTGGAGTTTCATTAGGTCCCATTTGTCAATTCTCGATCTTACAGCACAAGCCATTGCTGTTCTGTTCAGGAATTTTTCCCCTCTGCCCATATCTTCAAGGCTTTTCCCCACTTTCTCCTCTATAAGTTTCAGTGTCTCTGGTTTTATGTGAAGTTCCTTGATCCACTTAGATTTGACCTTAGTACAAGGAGATAAGTATGGATCGATGCACATTCTTCTACATGTTAACAACCAGTTGTGCCAGCACCAATTGTTGAAAATGCTGTCTTTCTTCCACTGGATGGTTTTAGCTCCCTTGTCGAAGATCAAGTGACCATAGGTGTGTGGGTTCATTTCTGGGTCTTCAATTCTATTCCATTGGCCTACTGGTCTGTCTCTATACCAGTACCATGCAGTTTTTATCACTATTGCTCTGTAGTAAAGCTTTAGGTCAGGCATGGTGATTCCACCAGAGGTTCTTTTATCCTTAAGAAGACTTTTTGCTATCCTAGGTTTTTTGTTATTCCAGATGAATTTGCAAATTGCTCCTTCTAATTCGTTGAAGAATTGAGTTGGAATTTTGATGGGGATTGCATTGAATCTGTAGATTGCTTTTGGCAAGATAGCCATTTTTACAATGTTGATCCTGCCAATCCATGAGCATGGGAGATCTTTCCATCTTCTGAGATCTTCTTTAATTTCTTTCTTCAGAGATTTGAAGTTTTTATCATATAGATCTTTCACTTCCTTAGTTAGAGTCACGCCAAGATATTTTATATTATTTGTGACTATTGAGAAGGGTGTTGTTTCCCTAATTTCTTTCTCAGCCTGTTTATTCTTTGTATAGAGAAAGGCCATTGACTTGTTTGGGTTTATTTTATATCCAGCTACTTCACCGAAGCTGTTTATCATGTTTAGGAGTTCTCTGGTAGAATTTTTAGGGTCACTTATATATACTATCATATCATCTGCAAAAAGTGATATTTTGACTTCCTCTTTCCAATTAGTATCCCCTTGATCTCCTTTTGTTGTCGAATTGCTCTTGCTAATACTTCAAGTACTATGTTGAAGAGGTAGGGAGAAAGTGGGCAGCCTTGTCTAGTCCCTGATTTTAGTGGGATTGCTTCCAGCTTCTCTCCATTTACTTTGATGTTGGCTACTGGTTTGCTGTAGATTGCTTTTATCATGTTTAGGTATGGGCCTTGAATTCCTGATCTTTCCAACACTTTTATCATGAATGGGTGTTGGATCTTGTCAAATGCTTTTTCTGCATCTAACGAGATGATCATGTGGTTTTTGTCTTTGAGTTTGTTTATATAATGGATTACATTGATGGATTTTCGTATATTAAACCATCCCTGCATCCCTGGAATAAAACCTACTTGGTCAGGATGGATGATTGCTTTAATGGGTTCTTGGATTCGGTTAGCAAGAATTTTATTGAGGATTTTTGCATCGATATTCATAAGAGAAATTGGTCTGAAGTTCTCTATCTTTGTTGGGTCTTTCTGTGGTTTAGGTATCAGAGTAATAGTGGCTTCATAAAATGAGTTGGGTAGAGTACCTTCTACTTCTATTTTGTGGAATAGTTTGTGCAGAACTGGAATTAGATCTTCTTTGAAGGTCTGATAGAACTCTGCACTAAACCCGTCTGGTTCTGGGCTTTTTTTGGCTGGGAGACTATTGATAACTGCTTCTATTTCTTTACGTGATATTGGACTGTTTAGATGGTCAACTTGATCCTGATTCAACTTTGGTACCTGATATCTGTCCAGAAATTTGTCCATTTGTCCAGGTTTTCCACTTTTGTTGAGTATAGCCTTTTGTAGAAGGATCTGATGGTGTTTTGGATTTCTTCAGGATCTGTTGTTATGTCTCCCTTTTCATTTCTGATTTTGTTAATTAGGATTTTGTCCCTGTGCCCTTTAGTGAGTCTAGTTAAGGGTTTATCTATCTTGTTGATTTTTTCAAAGAACCAACTCCTCGTTTGGTTAATTCTTTGAATAGTTCTTCTTGTTTCCACTTGGTTGATTTCACCCCTGAGTTTGATTATTTCCTGCCGTCTACTCCTCTTGGGTGAATTTGCTTCCTTTTGTTCTAGAGCTTTTAGATGTGTTGTCAAGCTGCTAGTATGTGCTCTCTCCCATTTCTTCTTGGAGACACTCAGAGCTATGAGTTTCCCTCTTAGAAATGCTTTCATTGTGTCCCATAGGTTTGGGTACGTTGTGGCTTCATTTTCATTAAACTCTAAAAAGTCTTTAATTTCTTTCTTTATTCCTTCCTTGACCAAGGTATCATTGAGAAGAGTGTTATTCAGTTTCCACGTGAATGTTGGCTTTCCATTATTTATTTTGTTATTGAAGATCAGTCTTAGGCCATGGTGGTCTGATAGGATACATGGGACAATTTCAATATTTTTGTATCTGTTGAGGCCTGTTTTGTGACCAATTATATGGTCAATTTTGGAGAAGGTCCCGTGAGGTGCTGAGAAGAAGGTATATCCTTTTGTTTTAGGATAAAATGTTCTGTAGATATCTGTCAGGTCCATTTGTTTCATAACTTCTGTTAGTTTCACTGTGTCCACGATCTGTCCATTGATGAAAGTGGTGTAGTCTTAATGGAAACACATGTAAAGATTTCTGCTGTGACTCCTTCTCAACTTATGACTTGAATTGGTGTCTTAAAACTTGCTATAAACTTATGGAATATGAAGATGCTTGGAAGACCATGTAATCAATTCTCTTGAGCAAGTATAAGAACTAAGAATGACAGTAAGGAAAGGGCTTTTTTTTTACTCTCAGCAATAAAAAGATAGAGTTCTTCTTTGAGTAATAAAGGTTGGGGCTTCTTTTTCATCTAGAATGAATGAATGAACTCTTGTGGAGTTGATGAGACAGATGGTCGGGGGAAAACCAGTGTGTGTGTGTGTGTGTGTGTGTGTGTGTGTGTACATGTTTGTGTGCATGATTGTGTGTTTGTGTCTGTGCGAGTTGAATGTGCAAAAGATTTTCATTCTGCTTGCATGGCTTTCTTTTCCTTTTACTCTGGCTCACAAAGAGTTAATGAAACTCTGAGCACCCCACTGCTGTGGAAGAGCTTCTGAGTTGAAGGAGAGCCTGAATAAGCTAATTCCCCTTCTTTATTCCCTGCTCCTGAGCAGCAGAAGCTAGTTAACAGAAGCCAATGGCTTTTGGATTTAGAATAGCAAAGAGTTCTAGACAGAAGAATTGCTAAAGGTAACCTTTGACCTTGCTCTTGACTCCATACTCCATTGCTTGGCTGCCTTCCTCAAAGAACTGGTGCAGAGGACTGAAATTTAATTTAAAAACTTTTCTGGCAATGGTTGTTACTTAAATGAGAAACACGTAGAAAATTACTTGGTGGTTTTTTGTTTGTTTTGTTTTTGTTTTTGTTTTTTAAAGGTGTGTGCAGTTGATTTTGCTGTGATTTGGCTATAAATACCAACTTTATATGTTCAAAGGTCATAGAATCAAGCTTCTGTTGGTTTTTAATTTTAATTGCTCAGTTACGACTCTATCAAATATTGAGATCCTACAAATGCTGCCTCTGTGAAATGTGTTTGGCACTGGTCAGTGTCAGAATATTAGAATACAAAGGAGACTTAGAAACAGCGTTGTCATTTAAACAAGTGGACTATTTATAAATATAGAGAAAATTCTGTACTAAAAATGGCCACTTAAATGATGGTAATTGTAACCAATGGTTTGAAATACTGAAAACAAATCTGGAGGACCCCATGTCTTACACAACTATGTTCTCTAAATTATTATTATTTTTAGATTATTTATTTTATGTATCTGAGCACAGTGTAGCTGTGTATTCTGACACACCGGAAGAGGGCTACAGATCCCATTATAGATGGTTGTGAGCTACCACATGCTTGCTGGAAATTGAACTTAGGACCTCTGGAAGAGCAGTCAGTGCTCTTCATCACTGAGCCATCTCTCCAGACCTATAAAATATATAAATTTTTTGCAGTATTAACTAGTACTTCATATTTTTCCACTCACAGGTCCATTCTTAGGATCTTTTCTTGAAATTAAGTAATACCTACTTGGAATTTAGTATGATTCAGAATATTCCATTTTCACCTTCCTAACTATAGCTATAATTAGTGTGATCTATTGTACTATCATATATTCAGAAGCGATCATGGCTTCCAAAAGCCAAAACACTATCAACTAGCAGCTTATAATTTAATTTGTATTCACTCCCCCCCTGCCCCCCCCCCCCAGACAGAGTCTCATTATGCAGCTCTGAACGACGTGGAGATCACTACTTAGCACAGGCTGGCCTTGACTCCACAAAGCTCTACCTGGCTCTGCTCCTGAGATTTTGGGATTAAATGAACAGGCCTCTACACCCTTCTGTATTTTACCCTTATTTACATTGTTATTCATCAAAACCAAGCAAAGAAAAATTTTAAAACATTCAATATTCATGTTGATACAAATTATTTTATTTTGGACAGCAATCCCATGTCTCTCTAAAAATGGAGGATTTTTAGAATGCAGTTTTTAAAATAAAAAGTTGTGTTTATAATTTTTAATGTGTAACTTGGCTATAATGAGCTTGTTCTTTGTTTACATGCTTTGAAGATAGGATCTTTCCATGTAGCCTCGGCTGGCCTAGAACTCCTTATACAGACTAGCTTGGCCATGACCTTGCAGCAATCTTTTCTCTTTTACTTACTGACTGCCAGGATTACAGGCATGCATACCATATATGGATATATTGTATCTATTCTAATGTTGCACATATAGGGAGAGAGCTGGCTTTTCTCTAGATGCACAGGTGTTTATTTCAAAGGCACTCTTTATTATCCCTTTGTGCTAACTACAGGTTTATAAACAAGATAGGATTTAAGGAATCTTATTGGAAAGCACAAGTTTACTTGTTACTATAATTTAAAGAAAACGAACAGGAACAACTATTAAAGAAGACCAACGATGAGTTCCAACAGTGAGTGACCCAAAATGGGGATGATGAAGCTTGTGCTGACAAGACTTAGTCATCTAGTACTTAGACCAAGTAAGAATCAGCTAATAGATGGTCAAAGATATGATGACAGTACCCTCAGACAATACCCTCAGTGAGAGGAAAGGTTAATTCTGGGATCCTGCAAAATGTAAGACAGTGCTTGTTTTAGGATCCATCCCTGTCACGTTTCCATGAACTAATTTTTTTTTTTTTTTTGGTTTTTCGAGACAGGGTTTCTCTGTGTAGCCCTGGCTGTCCTGGAACTCACTTTGTAGACCAGGCTGGCCTCGAACTCAGAAATCCGCCTGCCTCTGCCTCCCGAGTGCTGGGATTAAAGGCGTGTGCCACCACGCCCGGCCATCAACTAATTTTTATAGCTTGCCAAGTTAGCATAAATGCTGGCTGATACTGAAGCTAGGTCCATAATCCATGTCCAACATGACTCGTGGAATCCCGTTGGTCATGTAAGATACCTTCCAAGCCATTCAAAATAAATACTGCTCATGGAAACTATTAACTCTTTGAGACTAGGAAGCTGTTAAAAATAAAGTGTAACAATAAAATCAAAACATCTTACTTTACAAGAGTGGTTTTATTTTGATTGTAGAACTAAGTCTCGTTCTCCATAGTTAATGCAGGGTTGCTCATACCTTAAAAAACAAATTAAGATTTTTTTTGGACTTCTTTGAACAAATGGCAGGAAATTTCTACCTCTAAAGGCCCTCTATAATAATAACAAAAAGTTTTTTTATAATGTATTCATTTTTGATTTATAGAAACACATTAGACAATCATACACTATACAGTATTAGTTAAATCAATACTCTCTTCTCTCTTCTCTTCTCTCTCTCTCTCTCTCTCTCTCTCTCTCTCTCTCTCACACACACACACACACACACACACACACACACACACACACACACACACACACAGACCAGAGCAGGGGCAGTGAGGGAGGACAGAGCTAAGGAGGCAGGGGACCACAGGAAAGAAAGATGTGTGGGGAGCAGGCATTGCATCCACTTGATTTCCCAGCCTCTCCCCTCTCTTGCTGGATGAAAGCAGCATTTTTTTCTCCCTCCCTTCTCAAGTCCTTCCCACCTTCCTTACTTCACCCTTTAGCTTCTCAACTTAGCAGTCGAAAAACCGTAAAAAAATCAACCTAAATTGCCAAGTAATTAATAGCACATTAAAAAACAAGAAATCAGCAATATGTTAATGTGTACTGTAAGATGAAGTATAAATCCTTCCTGGAAGAAAGACTTGTGAGCCTCCCTGACAACTGCCCCTGCATCACTCTTTGGTTTCTATGGAAACTAGTGTCTAGAAGCCAAATAAGTATCATCAATTACTGTGTAGGTAATGCCTCATCCTTCCCACAGCCTGGAGAGTGAACTACTTTACCATGTCTGAAAGCGAGGGAGACCAAATCATGAGGCAAATGTATTTTGAAAACAACTCTAAGATTTGCTAAGGAAACCTTACATTTTGGGATACTGTGGCTGATCAGATGTTAAACACTAACTAGAATTTTTACTCAGGACTATCTGTTTTGTTGAAACTATCACTATATTCCAAAGAGATCACTAATAAATCACTCAGTGCTTTAAAGAATAATGAACCAGTGTGTTAATTTTGAAAATGAAGGGGAGTAAAGTAAAAACAAGTAAAGGTTTAAATTTGAATGATTAAAATTGATCTGGAACTGTTCTAGGTAACAGGACCTTAATCACAGGTTTGTGGTTTTGTACTCAACACACAACACACACACACACACACACACACACACACACACACACACACACACCTGCATTATAACCACACTATTGTATTTAACCCCTGATAGTGCAAAGATAAAAAACCCAAATCTAAATGTCATTAAAAGGCCAATCTTGGTAATCATTTCTGAGTTCAAAACCTCGATTGCTTGTTCTTTGTTACTAGATTACAGTGACGGAAGTAATAAAAAAAATCAGTAAAATCACCAGCAAGGGCGGGGGGGGGGGATGGGGAGTGAGAGGTGAAGAAGTTGAAAACAGCTGAAGTTAAGGTGATCCACATAATCACTCCAGATCATCCAAAACTAGATGGAATTCTTAAGGTAAAAGACAAAAGTGCAGAATTTAAGATCCTCTCCTGGAGACATTTTTCAAATTTCTGAATTGATTTGTGTTCTTTCACTTTGAATACTTTGTATTGTGAATCAGTTACCATTTTTTAACATGCCACAGTAAAGATGAATTCTGTTTGACGGGAGTCTCGTTCAACAATAAGATATGAAATTGTGTAACAGACTTTTCCCTCCGCCTTCACCTGTGAAAAACAGAGGCTAGTAAAAGAAAAGCGGGTGCACTCTCACCGGCTTTGCCCTTCCCAGGGTTTGCGCTGCTCTCTGTCCAGGTCTGAGAATCCTTAAGGAGATGGCTCTGGGACTCTCTCAGAGGCTTTGCAGGAAACTGGTGGTTTTCAGGACTGACAAAAAAATAATCAGAAGCCCAAGTCAACTCTTAATAGCACAGCTGAATATTTCTCAAAAAAAATGAAATGCAGACCTCTCGCAATGCAAGGCGCTCTTGGGAAAGACCCATGACAACCAAGGACTACAAGGAAAATACATAAAACCAGGTTCTCTACTAGAGAACCATTCTGTTTTGTCTTCTTGCATTCCAGGTTATGCTAAAGTGACAGTCCCCAACTCCGAGAAATGTCGATTTGGCATACAGAAAATGTTCTGAGGGTCCAATAACACTATATTCTGTTTAGCATGCAAGATAATTTAGTAAGCATGCAATAGCATTTATTTGATGACAGTTTATTAAGTTTTATTTATGCCACGTGATCCTAGCTTCTCACGATAATGGTTTTGAAATAAGATTGAGGGCCATGAATTTGGGCTCCATTTGTTTTCCAAGCATGAGGTCCTGAGTTCACATCTTAGACCTCGGTAAATGCCGGGTGGGCGTGGCAGTCTGACTGAAATGGGATTCCTCAGAACACTTGAGAAAGGGCTTCTCTGGAGCAAATAAGCTACCTAGGCTAGTCAACATGAAGACCTATAGAGTCCAGTACAGGGATGGGTAAAGACATCCTCAGTTACACAATAACAGGAGAGCCTGGCTGCCTCCCTACCTGCCCCCCATGATGGTCAGTTGCTCAGGAATAGAGGGGAGTTGGCAAGTACAAAGGCATAAAATGCAGAATTGGGAGAATTTAGAAACAGAACAAGGTCTTTGTGGCTCTGGGTTGGAAATCATGAGAAAATGAGAAGGAATGGCATTAAAGATGTTTCAAAGGCAGATCTGAAACTGTCTAGTAGGTCAGGTGTCCTGGCTGGTTTTGTGTGTTAACTTGACACAAGCTGGAGTTATCACAGAGAAAGGAGCCTCCCTTGAAGAAATGCCTCCATGAGATCCAGCTGTAAGGCATTTTCTCAATTAGTGATCAAGGGGAGAGGGCCCACTGTGAGCAGTGACATTCCTGGGCTGGTAGTCCCGAGTTCTATAAGAAAGCAAGCTGAGCAAGCCAGGGGAAGCAAGCCAGTCAGTAAGATCCCTCTATGGCCTCTGCATCAGCTCCTGCTTCCTGACCTGCTTGAGTTCCAGTCCTGATTTCCTTTGGTGATGAACAGCAGTGTGGAAGTGTAAACTGAATTAATCCTTTCCTCCCCAACTTGCTTCTTGGTCATGATGTTTGTGCAGGAATAGAAACCCTGACTAAGACACCAGGTAAGCACATTTGTTAGTTTTGGTATCTATCTATATCTATCTATCCATCCATCTATCTCCATTGAAGAACTAGAAGCAAGAGAAGACACAATCCACAGGGACAAGAAAGAACAGTTTGAAACTTGATGAAATTATCTATGGAGAAGTTGAGAGGTCCACTAAGAAATAAAAAACATGGGACTAATTCCTGCTCCCTCCTCCCTACCCCCACCGGAAGCAAACTGGGCTCCTCAGAAGAAACCACTGACAATGGGCCACTGATCAGTGATGTCCCTGACTTAGGGAGAATAAGTCTGGACACCTAACTAGAGGAGATAACCAGCCAAGAACAAGGCTTATTATTCAACCTCTTCAAGATCTCACCAAATATAGTGAAACCTACATATTAGCCAATTAAAACTGAATGAAACTAAAATAGTAGCCAATCAAACCTGTACTCATGTCATGGCTTTGCCACCTACCAATCATATTAGAGGTCATCTAATTCTTCTGGAAAATTCCCCTAGCACTGCATATAAAGGGGCCTGAGAGCCCCTCAGGTCATCACCATTTTGATGAATGATTGATCCCTGTAAGCTGGTAATTTGTGCAGAATAAACGCTCTTTTTCTTTGCATACTATTTGAATCTGGGGTCTTCCTACAGTGATTCTTGGACCCTAACAAAGTGAAGACGGCCTAGCTTAGGAAGGCAGCCATGAAGGTGGTAAACAATGGTGTGTGTGTGTGTGTGTGTGTATGTGTGTGTGATGCACACACACATATAACTGCAAGTGGTAAGAAAAGATTCATGCATATATAGAAAAAATTTAAATATATAAGTAGTATAAGTATACATATATATAATTCTGCAGTGTTAAAGTGTTAAGGAATCAGTCCTAGGACCTTGTGATCTTGCACATATACCACATACCCAAGTTCTACCACTGAACTATATCTCTGGTCTTTGATTTTCAAGTAGTCTCTTGGTGTAGGTCAGTCTAGTCTTGAGTTTGCTCAATACCCTGTCTGGCCTTACATTCTCCCTTACATGTTCAAATTCAGCCTCAACAATTTAAATGAAAGACAAGAAATGCCTGTTGAGTACAAATCACTTCAAGTTCACTTAGCAGGGAAATGCTGTCACAAGTAAGATTTTCCCCAGTCCTCTCAACCTGTGAGTCATGACCCCCTTTGGGGGTTGCATATCAGACATCCTGCATATCAGATATTTATGTTATGATTCATAACAGTAGCAAAATTACAGTTATGAAGTAGCAACAAAATAATTTTATTGTTAGGAGTCACCACAACAGGAGGGATTGTATTAAAGGGTCACAGCATTAGGAAGGTTGAGAGCCACTGCTAGAGCACTTTAATGACTGAGACCACGCAGCTCCTAAAACCTATACATTCTTAACGTTCAAAAACCACTTAACAGAGGGTCAATAATATTAATGTAATCTACTATTAAATTTTGCAAAACTTTGAAAACATATCCTAAATAATTTATTAGAGCTCAGGTTTTTTGTTTTCATTGATGTAGAGGAAAATCCATTAACATTTAACTGTGTACAGTTTTCGAGCCAAAGCGCATAAAGTTTGACCCAGGAAGTGACTGATGCCTTTGAATGTGAAACACATCAGAAGAGCTTTTTCACTAATAGGCAGAATTTGACCTGTACATATCTCACACTAAAGATCGGGTAACAAATATGTTTTAAGTCTTTTTTTAAAGATATATTTATTTTGTGTATATGAGTAATCTGTTTTCATGCACACGAGAAGAGGGAATCAGATTTCATCACAGATGATTGTGAGCCACCATGTGCTTGCTGGGAACTGAACTCAGGACCTCTGGAAGACCAACTAATGCTCTTAACCACTGAGCCATCTCTCCAGCCCTCGTGTTTTAAGTCTTTTAAAACCTTAATGTGATTTTGGAATGTTTGCCAAAATCATAGTCTTGCAAATAATTCTGGGAACACTCCAGAAGCCATAGGAAAAAGCACTGTAATCAATATGAAATATTCACAGGGTAAGTGGCCCAGCACAACTAAATTATAGAAATGAAGACTAACTCTAAAATTTTATAAAGAATTCTAAAGTTTTATAAATGATATCATGCTTATGCTTTTGTTACTGACTTTCATTTAAAAATCAGAATATGTTGTAATACACCTTTATATATGTAAATATATAAAAATTAATATTTCAAACTGCTAGAAATTCCTATAGAAGGTTGGGAGAGATGGCTCAGCAGTGAAGAACACTCTCTGCTTTTGTAGAGGACCTGTGCTCAGTTTAAAGTGTATACATGGGGGCTCACACAATTGTCTGTGACTCCAATTCCAGGAAATCTGACTCCCATTTGTGACTTTTGGTACCAGGCAAGTATGTGGTGCACCTGTATACATGCAGGAAAAACACTTAACACACAAATAAATTAAACAAATCTTTTAAAACTTTCACATTTAGACATATGCTTCCTTCTAAAAGAAAAGGATACAGCCATGTTTCTCTAAAGAGAGAGAGAGAGAGGGAGGGAGAGGGAGAGGGAGAGAGAGAGGGAGAGGGAGAGAGAGAGGGAGAGGGAGAGAGAGAGAGAGAGAGAGAGAGAGAGAGAGAGAGAGAGAGAGAGAGAGGGAGGGAGGGAGGGAGGGAGAGGGAGAGGGAGAGGGAGAGGGAGAGAGAGAGAGAGAGAGAGAGAGAGAGAGAGAGAGAATTCCTATAAAACTTGAATTTTTTTTTTTTACTTTTTCTTTCTCCAATTAGTGAAAAGCCAGAATTAAACTTCAATCTTTATGTTTCTGTCCTTGATAGACTAGAATCTAAATAATCTTAAAGCTGGCGCAAAAGTCTCCACACAGTGAATGTTTAAACCCTTTTCCCTTTCCTTTGGGAAAACATAAAACGGGCACACATTCAGGCACACGAGCACATATGCTTGCAAGCACACATGTGAATTCAAGTAGCATTTAGAGGCCTTCCAGAGCCCCCTGAACTATCAAATGGATGTCTGGGAGTCCTTTTGATCTCCAAAGGTCCAACTGAAGGAATTTCACCTTTATAAACATTACCGCAGAGTTAAGACCCAGAGGGTGAGAGGCGATGTTGCACCTTGACTTCGTACAGGAAGGAGCAGAGAAGGGCTTTTGAATTACATTATTTGTTTAACACTACCTTTTAAATGTCATAACATATTTTGGGCTGGAAAGATGGCTCAGTCATTAAATGCTAGGCTCACAACCAACTATCATGATATATTTTATTCAACTAAAATATCTAGAGATTTAACAACTGTTTTCTTAGGAACAGAATTGTATGAATGTAATTGAAACTATGTATCCTGTCTATTCTACCACTGTCTCCCTCCATCATTAAAAGTAGAATCCATTATAGTACATTTTCCTTCACGTTTGTTTGTTTGTTTATCGAGGCAGGGTTTCTCTGTGTTGCCCTGGCTGTCCTGGAACTCACTCTGTAGACCAGGCTGGCCTCAAACTCAGAACTCCGCCTGCCTCTGCCTCCCAAGTGCTGGGATGAAAGGCACGCGCCACCACGCCCGGCTTTTCCTTCACCTTTAACGTAGTTTTCTCAAAGGAACAGAAAACCAAAAGAGACAACAGAATAAAATACATCACTTGAAAATAAAACAGGAAAAAAAATGTAGCATTACTTTTTCACTGTTGAATTTAGTCCCGCAGGAGTAGAAGGTTGTTCAGGATCCTGGTTAACAAGGCAAGTTGGAAAGGAACAGCCATCACCTTGACTGTAATTAAAAACAGAGAGAGAGAAAGAAAAATGTTCAACCTTCCCGATGCTGTGACCCTTTAATACAGTTCCTCATACTGCAGTAACCCCCCCCCCATCATACAATGTTGTTGTTACTTCCTAGCTATAATTTTGGTACTGTTACGAATCCTAATATAAACATCTATTATTCAGGATATCTGATAGGTGACCCCTATGAAAAGGTTATTCCATCTGCAAAGGGGGTCAGGACCCATAGGTTGAGAAACCCTGCTCTAGCCACCCCTGTGAAGAAAAACAACAGATTTAACTCTGTCTTTTGTTTGCTTACTTTTATTAATTTAAATTAAAAGAAAACTTTCAGAACCAAGTACCTTGAAAATACTGGTAACAGCCAGTATTTCTTCTCATCACCAAACACTTGTCTCATGTTTTTACTGAAACCCAAGCTGAATCCGTTCTTATCTGTTCCGTGTCTAAATACTGGATTTCTGAATGCCTCTAAAAGGAACAGAGAAGCAATACTTTAAATTCAGAATTTATATACTAGCAAGCCCTAATACCGAAACAAGTGTGTGTGTGTGTGTGTGTGTGTGTGTGGTGGGGGGAACTCCAACAACTGGTGGATCATCTCCCGGGAGTTGTCATGTACTGTACATAGCCTTGAAACAGAGGTTGTCTATTCTGGCTTAAAATATTAAGAAATAAGTAGGTCTGCTTTAATTTTTTCCCTATTATAAGAGTACAAGCGCACAAAAGAAAATTAGAAAATAAAAATGAACAAATAAACTAAAAATTACACCATCTAGATTTTTATTTTATGTGTGTGTGTGTGTGTGTGTGTGTGTGTGTGTGTGTGTGTGTGTGTGTGTGTGTGCATGTAGAGATCAGGAGACAATTCTGTGGAGAGGCTTCCCATTCTACCTCTATATGCAATATGGGGATTGAATTCAGATTATCAGCCTTTGTGACTTTTACCATTGACCTACCCTTCCAGCCCAGCTTATAGGTCTTCTGACTATAAATGGGTGGACGGACTAAATAATATTGAAATATTTAAATCTATGTTTTTAAACAAAATGTAAGTGTATTTATACTCAATAACCTCTTAAAGTAAAAAAAAAAAAAACATTTTTAACTTCATTGAAACTTTTGTCTCATCATAATTTTTCCAGTTGACCCAAGAATGTACTTTATAGCCAGCTTGTCCAAACAAAAATCCAATCCCAAAACAGATACATCTGGTTATGTCTACTTTGCATATCTGTGGTCCAAAAAGACATTAGAATTGCCCACGGTCATATAACAAATGAAGATGTGGAATGTCTGTGAGGCTATTAATGTTCTTGTCACAACCCTGAAAAACAGGTTCTAAAATCATAACTTTAGGATATGAATACATTTAGAAGTATAAAGATTTTGCCCATCATTTTGGAGACAGAATCTAACATGCGAGGTCGGATACTAAGAAACATGCTGCTTGCTATGCGACCTTAGGTCTTTGTTGATCCTGGATGTTGATGTTTAAAAAAAAAGGTCTTCATTAGACAGGGTCTTGCCTACACAGCCTTGCTATCTCTCAATCAGGGTGGTGCTTTGTTTCTGGTCATTTTCCATCACACTGAGGTAACCATTGTTCCAACAGGCAGCGTTTCCCACAATCCTTTCATACCTGTGAAGTCGGTTATAATGCTACCCTCACCTCTAATTTGGTAATACCTTTTTTACTTTTTTTTTGGTAGCTAAGCCTCATCAAATTAGTTATATTAAAAATGACAGTTATTGGCTTCATTTCTTTTCTATAACTTCCTTTACTATTATCTTCCGTCTTCACTGTCTCCTCCCCTCTGCTGGATTTAAGTTTATTCTCTTCTCCTTTTACTGGTTCCTCACAATATATACATAGTTACCAGTTTAAGATGTTTCTTCATTTATAATATGGACACTTGGAGGTGTGCCTTTCCCTCTGAGGCCTTGTACTAGCTGGATTTTATTTTGTTTTTGTGCCAACTTGACACGAGTTAGAATCATGACAGAGAAAGGAGCCCCCCTTGAGGAAATGTCTCCATGAGATCTAGCTGTAAGGCATTTTCTCAATTAGTGATCAAGAGGGGAGGGCCCATTGTGGGTGCTGACATCCTTGGGCTAGTAAACCTGGGCTCTATAAGAAAGCAAGCTGAGCAAGCCAGGAGAAGCAAGCCAGTAAGTAACATCCCTCCATGCCCTCTGCATCAGCTCCTGCCTCCCAGTTCCTGCCCTGCTTGAGCTCCAGTCTGACTTCCTTTGGTGATCAACAACAGTGTGGAAGTGTAAGCCGAATAACCCTTTCCTCCCCGACTTGCTTCTTGGTCATGTTGCTTTGTGCAGAAATAGAAACCCTAAGACAGGCCCACTTCGTGCCATATGTCTTAGTTTCTTTTCCTGATGCTGTGATAAAATATTTCCATGAAAGCAACTTAAGGGAGAAAGGGTCTGTTTGGCTGGCAGGACCTCGAAGCTGATAGTTACATTGTATCCACCCTCAGCTGAAGAGAACAATGAATGCTTGCTGTTCTTCTGTCTCTTTCTCCATCTATACAGCTCAGGATCCCAGCCAGAGAATGGTGTCACCCACAGTAGGTAGGTCTTCCCACCTTAAGTAAGGTAATTGAGATAATTCCAGCCCTCTTATCCGAAGCATGCTAAGAGACCCATCTCCCAGATGATTCTAGATTTTGTTTAACAACACTAGCCATCACTGTCTGTAGAGTAAAGTGGAGACTTTTGTTGTTTGCCTTACATTGCCTTGCCAGCTCTGCTTGTGGTGACACCATAGAGAGAAACTCACCAAAGGACTTCTCACGAGGTTCCTGCGGCTTCTTGCCACTTTTGTGGCCTCAGGCAGGTTGGCAAGCCTTTCGGTTTCTTCTGGATTGAACTTCCCTTGCTGGGTTGTGTGTGGTGACTGCCAAGAGGGTTGGACTGCAGCCGCTGATTCATATTTGGTGTTTGCTACTGGACTGAACTGCTGATCTCCTGACAATGAATATTGGGCTCGCCTGCCAAGAACTATTTCTAGACAGGTCTACTTGTTCTGTATTTGAATAACTTATCTTTTCCATTACTTCTGATGGGTGGTGGGCTAGAGGGGAGGTTGGTCACTTATTAAGGTAGGTTGAGAAAAATGTATTCCTACAGTGAAGCTTAACAGACTCTGTTTTGTGTCTACAGTGTTCTGGATGTTTCAATGGTTAACTTTTCAAAATGAATATTCCTTAGTGTGGTGAGGTCTTCCTTGACAACTCATTCAAAATGGCGCTATCTCCAACCTTTCTGTCACACATCAAGGCCTGTTTGTTTCTTTCAAAGCACCCCTATTTTTATAATTACTTTTATGTTTGAATCTTGCCTCTGTGCTCTGCAACAGGTTGTTTTTCCCTTGTCCTCACCTCAGTATAAATCCTGCTTTGTACACCACGCACAGTCAATTAGTATATGAAAGAATGAAAATGTGTCTCTGTGACATTACAAAACGTACAGCAAATAAGATTTTTTTTTCTATTTCAAAACAGGTTGATGACTTATGAGTCTATGAGAACATTTTGTAAATGACTACATGTGTATTTAAAGTTTTGTTCTCTATAATAATTGGATACTCACCTAAAGTAGATTTATTTTTGCTGACTAGCCAGCAATGATAACCAAACAGAGAGGACAAGCTGACAGAAAACATAGCTGCAGCAAAGAATAAAAACATAATATGGAACTTGGCTTGAGTATCAGGCAGACCATTCTGTAAGGAAAAGGCAGAAAACAAAATGTTTTATCAGTGGTATGAATACTCTTCTACAACTATTAGCTAATATGATTGTTTAAATAATTTAGAAATAGAAAATGACACGTAGCTTCATGCTAAATTTTAAGGAGAAAAGTAAATATTCATTTTGAATTAGATTAAAGGCTTATTGGTACATGAACATCTATCCAGAAAAGATTAAAGTGGGAATATTTATTTTGCTTTGCATAACCAAATCAAATTCCGGGAAAAAAACATGGCAGCATAAACCATACAAGTAGGAAACAAGAGAAAAGAAACAGAACATATTATTAGCATGCTTCATATTAATTAATGTTTAAATAATTTTTAATTATAATGACAGATAAATGAAGGTTAGTTGGCAAAATTTAGTTCCTATTCTCATTGATACTTCAGATTATTATAAATAACAGCATCATCAACTAAAAGAATACAGGAGACACCCCCCACAATAAGGCTCCAAGCTCTGGCAAGAACATTACAGAAAAGATCAACATTAGTAAGACCAGTTTGAAATACTTTTAATACCCAGGGGTTGAAACCAGCCAGCCCTGCAAAATCAAGAGAGATAAACTGACTCTAGAATGAACGTCTGGGGGCCTGACTTTCAGCAAAGTACCAAATACGCTAGGAACCTCCCATTCTGGCATGACCACAGTGTTTCATGGTACACTGTGGTACACAGTGATACTCGCCACTGATATAGACGATAAGACCTCAACGGGCAGCTTTTGACAGTAAGCTCTGAACAACAGAGACTTTGGTGTTTTCTGTTCACATGTGCTCCCAGTTTGAAAAGAAAACTGCCCATCGGGATAGAGGGCAGAGAGATTATAGTAGACAAGCATTAGGGATCAACTGGAGATTAGAAGTATCCTCGAATGCTAGAGACACACCAACTCACTTGTGCCTTTCTGTTTCTTAGCAATGGGGCCAACACAAAGTAGGCATTCAATAGCTCTTTAGTATTAAATTTGGTTTAAATCTCATATAAACTAACCAGCAATTCAGAAATTCTTGCCATAATAAAAGATAGTTTATCGAAAATAAAAGAAAATTCAGAGAGAAAGCAATCCTGGCAAGGAGTAGAATGCTTTCTTACCAACGTGTCATACTCAGCAGGAATGTTTCTGCTTAGTTTCATACTCCATAATTTTGTTTTGCTTTGTTTTAGAATATATAGTGCAAAAATAATTTTAAAAAACCAGCTGAATTACCAGGATATAATAGTTTAAAAAGCTGCACAAGATGGCCTTGATCACTAGATTCATGGGTACAGGACCCTGAGGAAATACAGGGTTGGTTTTCTCTTCTCCTGGTGCCTTAGGCATCTACTGACCAGTTCACAACCTTGTTTGATGTGGGGTTTTGCCTGAATGCCCCTTATTTAATATAGTGTGTTGACTTATTGATATGAAAATTCTGAACAACAGCACTATAATTAATGTCTGGATAAAGCATGTATTTTCTCCATAAGACACATCAGTCTCACTGAGAAATAATAGACAGCACTTCATCAGTATGTATAAAGATCATTTTATACTTGCAAAATCAACAACAGGTAAAAAAAAAAAAAAAAACCCAACTAAGCAAAAACCCAACAACAAACCATGGAAGCAAACAGACCATGGGAGACGATACCTGTTTAAAGGATGCTGGGATGCAGATGGTGCAACAATACCTTGTTTACCTCAACTAGGAATATGCATGTACACTGCACAAATATGTGCATGCCTAGAAACTGTTCAAACAGCTCAGAGTACATTGTCGGGAGTTCTAAGTAAATTTTGAGATGGTGAGTCCACAAATACAGACTGCGAATGCAGAGACCTGACTGTACACAGAGTGACCCTAGAGAGTCAGGGTCTGAAATGACTGGCTACTGAATGTTCATACATAGAAAAGTCACTAAAGTGATGACTTACTGTCCAAAATCTGATAAAATACTGTAAATCGGTAGCAGCAATGAAAAGGCAGTACAGCAGAGAGTAAGCCAAGAAAAGAAGGAAGAATTTGTAGTTTGAAAATCCAACACAATTGTTCACCCTGCCAAGAAAACAAAAATAGTCTTAATGAGTTCCATCTCCAGTCTAGGGATAAATATGTTTAATCATAGCATAGTTTTTTGATTTATCTCCATTTAAAACTCATTATTATTTCATTCATAAAGAACAGTAACATTTTTTAACACAATGAAAATGAACTTTTGCACTTAGATATTCAACATATGAATTTTTAAGGATTTATTTATTATGTATACAGCATTTGGCCTGCAGGCAAAAGAAAAGAAGGCACCAGATCTCACTATAGATGATTGTGAGCCACCATGTGGTTGCTGAGAATTGAACTCAGGACCTCTAGAAGAGCAGGCAGTGCTTTTAACCGCTGAGCCATCTCTCCAGCCCTCAGTATATGACTCTTAATATTTTTTTATCAATCACAGTGAAAGCTACTACACCTCATACACAATGAGTTACATAAACACACACCTACCTTAAGGAAGAGAGCTTGTGACAGGGCCAACAGAGTCAAGCAGACGTGGGAAGTCCACTAGGTTATCTCTAGATTCTATTTGTACTATGATAAACTAAGGTAAAGTCTCTTAAGTTTCCCCAAATTTGGTTGAAGTCACTTCTATGACCTCGTTGCATGCATGCCATCATGTTGGTAATCAAAGGTCAATCAATGTGTAATAAATCGAAGAATTAAGAAACTGAAGTGTGGGAGCCAGCTAGATAAAGTGTAATACCCATTTGATATTAGACAGTTATGTCACTCTGGGGATGTGATGCCAAATATAAAAACTGAGATGCCCTAAGTTCCTATTCTAAAGTCATTATATGATGCACGGGGGGAGGGTGGAATCACAACTATAAATATCAATAATCCCAAAATGAGTACATTTCATTGTGTAGCTATTCTCTCTGCTTTCCATAAAACGTGGGCATGGCTCCATGATCTTCTACAAACATTAACAGCCTCCGTAGCTAACCTGTTTGATACAGATGATGGGGTTAACTCTTAGGTAGCTAGGATGACAAATCTACTGCATGCCTGCCTACTGCTTCCTCTCCTTCCTGTCCTTGTTTCCTCTTGAGTCCCTATTCTCTTCCTCTTCCTTCTCCTCCTCCTCCTTCTCTTCCTCCTTCTTCTTCTTGCTCTCCCCTCCCCCTCCTCCCTCTCCCTTCTCCCTCCTCCACCTTGGCAATGAAACAAAACATTTTTTCATTTCTTGTTTTTGTTTATTTAAAAACAACCTATGTTCTCATAGACTTTGCTTATCCTTCAAAAAGCATAACGACCAGTTGGAGTTTAGTAAGTTTGAACTTAAAGGTCTTGTCCATAGAGAAGCAATTCACAAATACACATATTACTCACTAATGGTTATGTTTGCAGCTTTGGAGGGGCCCAGTGGGAATGCAGACAGATCTCTGAGATTATTTTTTATGGCACCAGAATGGAATAATGGCAAGAAAGAGTATTAGAAACAGGTCCTGTACAGGCTTCCTCTGACGTGATCTCTCTCCAAAGAATGCAGGATATTGCCTTAGCTTACTAGTGTTGCTTTCAAGAAGTAGAGAGGCTAAACAGACGTCGAATGGGGGGCGGGTGGGTATAAGCAAGGGTACTTGTGAACCGAGTTACACTGACTGCCACCTGTTGTGCCTCTTTCTGAAGGAATGCAAACAGAAGATTTTTTTATTAAATGATGAAGAACACTTTTATAGAAAGGAAATGATTTTGATCAGGCTTTTATAATACCTGATTCAGCTTACTGTAACTCATGCTTACGATCACTGGGGTAATTGACCACACAAGAACCTACAATCAAAACCAACTTTGATATATGTACATGATGATTCTGGAAGGCGTATTTCAAGAAGAAACAAAGAAGAGGGCTTTTTTTTTTTTTTTTTTTTTTGAGCTGAGGACCGAACCCAGGGCCTTGAGCTTGCTACTACTGAGCTAAATCCCAACCCCCAAAGAAGAATATTTATCTTGAACAATAACAATATACTTTTTCTAGTCTGCTTTCGGTTAGACATCGTAACTGCCTATTGTAGACTCAGTTTGGCCCGAGGACCCAGCTTACACAACACCCCCCAGGAAGGACAGCTTGATGTTTATGCAGAAACAACACACTTTGGGTTAGATCATTTGAATTTGGTGTAAAGCTAGCAGTGGAATGTTTCACAGAAACTGCTTTCTGAATACAACTAAATAGAGAGTAAAGTATGTTGGAAAGAAAGAAGCTTTTCAGGCTCCCAAACAAAACTGTGTGACTTTGAGTCCATTTTCCAACTCTGCTGAGCCTCAGGGCAAATTATATTACTTCTTTCTGTTATCAACATATAAAAATAACTTTTAAAATATGTATAGTCTTTAATATACAGTGGGCATTCAATATATTGAGACTAAAACTATTTACTTCTATTTGAGGAGTTATTAGGTAACCACACCAAAGTATTCTAAATATAGTTAATTAAAATTGTATGCTAAAGGAAAACTCATTCCTCCAGTAGAAAAACCCAATAAGATCAACACTACGGAAGGTCTCATTTAGTTAAAAAGACCCACGTGACACTGATCTCCTAAATCCTACTGGGTAATTTTAAGTGCCCAGCATACAGTTGTGCAAACCCTTGAATACAAAACTGACAGGCACTGTTTATCTAATGTTTCAAGTGCTCAGAGTTGATATGTACTCTAAAGTGCAAAACCACATACAAGACCTATATAAAAAGGCAGCTGTGTAACCTGGTAATGTCCTAAAAGCCCTTAGACAAATCATATTCAGATAACAGCTGTAAAACAATTTTCATATACTGGTGTGGAAACGGCTCCAGAATATAGTGAATAAAAAGATGAGTCATATCCAGCCCATCAACTCTGTAAGCCATTTGTTGTTTTGGGTTTTGTTGTTGTTATTGTTGTTATTGCTGTTGTTGTTGTTGTTGTTGTTGTTGTTGTTAAGAGAAAAACCACACACATGTATGTATGTATGCATATACAAACATATACATGGAAAATCTAGACCTAAACAGTCGCCATGACAATACCAAAAGTGGTTCTCTGTGATTAGGGAAGAAGTAAAAACAGATGTTAGAAAACTTATAGCCCGGCGTGGTGGCACACGCCTTTAATCCCAGCACTCGGGAGGCAGAGGCAGGCGGATTTCTGAGTTTGAGGCCAGCCTGGTCTACAAGGTGAGTTCCAGGACAGCCAGGGCTATACAGAGAAACAATGTCTCGAAAAAAGAAAATTATTTTCTGCTTTTACTTTTGAACTCGAGAACCACATTGTGCTTTCTCTGTACTTTGGAGAGAGAGTGTGTGTGTGTGGGGGGGGGGGGAGTGTATAATGAGGCTGAACTTAGATCTCATTGCTTACTATTCATGTACTCTACCACTGGGATACATCCCTAGCTCCATCCTTAAAATTAAATTCCTAATTATTTTTTGTGTGACATAATAAACATAAGGCCTCATACACACTGGCTAAGCACCCAGCTGGTCCCATCTAAGAACTAAAAGAAAAAAGTCAGATGCTGCCTTGAGTCGACACCTGCTGAATGTAAGACACCTGGCCTCCTGTAGTCACATAGTGACAAGGCTGGTGATTCCTGCAGGGGGTGCAGGAAGATGCTGTGGGAACAGACATAGCAGTTTGCGAAACATTAGTGCAGGAAAGAGTTCAATAAACTTGTGGAGATTAAAGAAGTTATGCTCCGGAAGCTTACTTCTTAACAGCTGCAGTCATCTAGCTATTCTTTTTATTTTTTAACCTATTTAATAAGATCTGTCAAAGTTTGAAAGATGGTGACATTATCCTTAAGTTTCTTACTCTATTGCCATATTAATTGCTGGCTTAGAAAGACTGCTCTCATTGTGAGTCATTATTTTCTAGCTTTGTAACTTTGTGCATCTTACACCGGGTGGTAGGAGCTATTACCTGGGTAGGCACTGACCCAGCACAAATCTGGTTATCCTGTCTCCCCATTCTTTACTATCACAATCTCTCATTTAAGTGGAAAGATTGGCGCCATCGGTCTGGCCTGATCATTTTAGATTGTGTTTAGATCACGTAGAAAACTAGACAGAATTCTCCATGTGAGCTCTCCTCAAAGAAGACCCTGAGACAACAGCTTTGGTACAGATAGGTGGGCTGTCGTGTTTGTTTTTAGATAAAGATGGTAAGAAGAGCTGGAGATGTAGCTTAGGGCAGGGTGCTTCCTCAGCATGTTCTAGGTCCTGGGTTTGATCCCCATCACCATAAAAAAGGAGAGGAAAAAGTGTCAGTAGAGTTGGGTTATTGGCCAGTCTCTGACTGGCTGAAAGGATCATCATGGAGGTAGGAATGTCCTGGCACTTCTGGACGACCGTGGGAGATGAGAAATCTTGTTCAGGTAAAAGAAAGCTGTAAAGGGAAAGTAAAGGAACGGAGACGTGTTTCTGAGGCTGGGGGATGCCATCAAACAGAGGAGCTGCTCCCTACAAGAAAACTGTAGGGGGTGGGGGAGCAGTGGAAGCTAGGGAGAAGTGTGCGAGAAAGAAGGGAAGAAACAAGAGAGGTATAATCGCAAGAGATCTCGAATGAAAAAGCCCTTAACCTTCCCTGTTCTCTCCTGTTCCTAAGAAAATCACAACCTATACGCACTACGCACCACCTAGTGTGGACTTGTGAGCATTCATGTCTCTTCAGTGTGTCACCCCTGGAAGATGTAAAATTTGTGCGATAATTGTAATAAATGTTTGAAATCAGCCATGGCGACTTTAGCATGATTAACATGTATGCAGAATGAAAAAACGGTAACAAGGATAGGAGAGTCGACCTTCCCTAGCAGACCTTAAAGATAGCCCTCCATAAAGTCACTTAACTTAATGCCTTAGAAGTAGGCAAAAAAATAAAAAAAGTAAAAAAATCCAAAAAACAAACAGACAAACAAACAAACAAAAACCCCAAAAAACGCAAGAATGAGTTCTAAGTAGAAAATCTTATTTAACCATACTTGTGTATTTGTCTGCTTACTATTCTACCCACCAATGCAGTTTTCCTTGAAAGTTTAAAGTTTAAATTGTTAAAGTTTATTATAAACGTCTACAGAGGTATCGTGGTATGTAATTAATGTGTGAGCACTTATATTTCTGGAAAGTATTTTAGTGCATCTGTGTTTATATATGTGCATAAAAAGAATACCCTTTGTGCATGTAAAATGTGTAAAATTAACTTTAATGTTATTAACACACTAGTTTTAAGATTATTTAATGGAAATTCTCCCAAATGGAGGCTCTTTGAAGCTAATTAAGTACTTGAAACTGAACCTCTGAGGACAAGTAAGGAAACCAATTAATAAAAAGCTTTGTTTAAAAAAAGTGGCTCAATTTATATTAAGTTAGTAACTGATACAAACTTGTTTTAATTATAGGCTCGTACTTACCATGGGCAATGATGATCCATCTTCAAAATACATCTAAAAATACCCCCCAAAAATAAAACACGATGCTTTATAAAATATTTCCAAGAGGTTTGGCACATAAAATACCACAGAATTACTTATTTAAAAATAGAATACAGTAAAAACAGATATTCTCATAGAAAAGAGACATTATATCTTACTCTAGTCATAATAAAGAACAATAAAACTTCACAAAGTATACTCCTTAAGATACGAATCAGTTTCTTTTTAAAAGACTATTATGTTAACACAGGAATGGTTTGCACTAAAAAGTGCAAAATCCCCGTAAATATACACAAAACCTATGTAAAGTTTTCGCTTTACTATCCATCTTTAGGACAAGATTTACTGTTTCTGTTACATATTAAATATACAATAGTATGTGAAGCGGATCAAGGGGAAACAGTGTTAATTGCGTCTACACTGCTGCTAATACAAAGAACAACCCCACTCATGTTTCTAAACGAGGCATAAAAGGCATGAGTGTGGACTGTGTGATAATCTGAAAAGCAGAAGCACGGTCCTGAACAACATGCCCACGATCATGTAGATGCTTAAGATGCAAAGGTTTTCTTACTTATCACAGACGGAACAATGATGACAGCGGTCTGGTTTTATAAGTTGGCATCTGTCACAATATCGGATTGCTAGGAACAAAGAGTTCACTTAGTCTTAAGCTTAACAAGTCACTGAAAATACAATGAAATGGCTTTTTATCATCATTCCAAATTTAAACTCTAAAAACGCATACTGAATTTAAGTTTGACTCAAAGGAGAAAAATAAAAAAGATAGTCAACGAATTTTAAACACAGAGCATGAGCTTGCCTAGAGTCAGAGTTCTCTGGAGAGATTTTCCAAGAGCAGGAGACCTCCTGGGTAAATTTGTTTCAGGAGTTCTCCATCCTCAGTAGCTACAGCTCAAGGGGAAAATGTGTTCATTTCTACTCGTCAACAGAAAGGCTCCCTCGCCTAAATCAATGTATTCCTGTGACTAACTGGGTGAGGTTCTCCAGAGTGTGTAAATATACGCTATTGGTTGCAACAAGTGGAAATGACCTCACATCTCTGATAATTGTGATACAAGAGTATAAGCCGGTCCTGGAAGAGGTCTTTCCAGTTAAGGATTTGAGTTCTTGCAGGTAATGCCGGCATCTTTTCTTCAGTAGCACAGGGGAGCACAGACTATCTGGATGACTGAGTCTGAAATGAGATTTCTCTGCACAAACCTCACAGGGTGCAGCAGATTGCAGTGGAAACTGTGTAAGAGGTAGACTCGGTGTGGTTCTAATGTGAGCTAAAAGCAAATGCGATTTACATAGTATTAATGAGGCATTTTACATTTTTATACTAAACCTTTTAAGACATTGTGTATCTTATGTTTAAGAATTCTCACCTTCGTCTAGCCATATTTTAAGTACTCGACAGAAAAATGGGCTAATGGGTCATAAGAGGCACGCAGAAGCTTAAAGCCACAAAACATGTCTGGGTGACTATCTGTAGTTCATGTGTGTTGTTGTTTATTTGTTTTTTTAAGACAATGACTTAGTTAGATGTTAAATTACCTTAAAATATAAGTTAAGCAGGCTAAAGTTATTTGTATGATAGTTCCCATTTTAAAGACAGAGAGCAATACCTAAATTATGTTTTATATAATTCACACAATTACTGTTTTACTCTTATTAAAATATTTGCAAAACTATTAGTTTTACATCACCTAGAGATATTGCTTCCTTAAATACAAATAGGAAGGTTTATAGTTAAAAGTAAATTTCCTACGACGGATGCAGACTTCAGCAGCCCTTTATGTCGTCACCAAGTCACGACCAAGTAGGAGGGACAGAATTAGAGTCGGTTCTGGGATCTCTGTGCCACAGTGTGTGTGACTCATGTTTCCATTCTGTTTTATGGAACTGTGCAGGGAAGATTCAATAGCAACCTAAGCAATAGCAACAGCATTTTCAGATGAGTGGTTGACAGTTCATGAGTAGGAAGATGCTTTCTAAGTGTCATTACGCCCCATTTGGGTGCTCTTCCAAGGCCCTCATTATCAGGGCTTACCGCCGGACATGGTCCTGGTGTAGATGGGAAGGTCTTTGGCTGCTCGCCTCAGAACTTCCTGATGGGCTTCTCCTCTTGGCTCTCTCTCCAGCAATTCTTTCTCTGCATAAGAGAGATGGAACTGAGGAATAAATTTAAATTTTAATCAGTATTTTCAAAGGAATGACAACACATTTGTCTGCTCTATTATACCCAAAGGTACTTATAAAATATAAAATATTAATGGTATATAGTATATTCAGGCAGATTAAAAAGGTTTCAAATCTGGATATGTCTCTTAACCTTCCAGACAACTACATTATGAATCTTGAAAAAGAATGTGATGATGAAATAATAATAATAACAATAACATAGGCATACTAGTTATTATACCTATTTCCCAAGTGTTTTTAATGTGAAAGGGAATGGAATGTAGAAAATTGTTTATAAAATGAATAATTCTGTCAAAATATTAATTATACAATAGATAAGTTGGCCCAGTTAAAAAATACATTCCTCAACAATGAATTTTTCATTTGGATACTATTAGAAACAAAAGAAGAAAACGAATCATTTGAATATATATATATATATATATATATATATATATATATATATGTGTGTGTGTGTGTGTGTATTTAAGACCATTTGAACTTAGGCATAGTTGTTACTCAGGATCTCTGCTGGCACCCAAATAACTAATCATTCATTTTACTGCTTATATTGACTCTTTGGTTTAACTAACCATACTTATTTGAGAAAAACAAGAAATTGTTTTGGCTTCTACTGAATAACCACACACACACAAAAGTGGCAGAGTTGGCACTGCATGAATCCCTAGAAACAGGTCCAGAAGTTATGTACGAGATCAACCACAGTGATGTTCTTAGGAATGGGAAAAATATGAACGGCAGCTGAATGTCTATAAAAGGTTAGTGGGCAAATCAATTAGGGTAGGGTACATCTAAATGTGCTACTGGCACGTACCCATGAACCACAGTGGCCCAACAATGAAGGGCCACATCTCAGTATCTTGCTGAAAACAGCAATAACTAATTATCTTATAGAACACATTCTCTATAAAGCTTCAAAGTCAGGAAACTAAACAGCCTCTATATTATCAATAAGGGCACACTCATATGTGATAAAATTATAAAGAACAAGGAAATATTTAAAACAAAATGCAGAGGAGTCGTTTCCTTTTGGAGAGTAGAGGGAAATACAAGTATGACCTTTATAGCAGCCAGAAAAGATAAGAACATTCTATAGGTTGACTGAATGTTTGCTTAGGCACTTTTATTTGATTATTCTTTAAACTGTACATTATAGGTGCTTTGTTGGGTAGTGCTGGGAATTAAATCTAGGGCATCATATATAAAAGGAATATTCTTTATCACTGCACTATATTCCCTGCCTTTAAACACCCGTTTTATATTAAGAAATACCTCACAGGAGGAGCTACTAATAAAACTCTCACAGACTAGATAGATAATTTTTAAAAGAAAGATTTAAAACAACCTGGAGTTGGGCATGACACTGCATGCCAGTAATCTAAACACTCAAGAGACTGTGACAGGAGGATTGTGAGTTCAAGGCTAGCCTTGGCTGCCCAGAGAGTTTCTACAACTAACAGAAAGAAAAAAAAATTAAGATGACATACATAGTCATTTACACAACGACAAGAGAATAAAAATTAGATCATGACATTGGGCATAAACCTTTCCCCTCAATGAAATAAACGTAAAAGTATCTTCAGCTTTAAAGGGTAAATAACTCGTATATTAGCATAATAATTTGTGTGCATGACGTTTTGCTAGACCCGATCATCACACTGCAGGCCCACTGCACAGGGGCTTCCTGTTTGAACTCAGGTTCTCAAGCTTAGAGCAAGAATTTGTATCACCAAGCCATCTCCTTAGCTCTTCCCATTGCTATTTCTGAAATTAATTTAAAACCTGGCATTATGAACAGCCAGTAAATTGGTTTATGAAAACTCCTTAGAACTGTCAATGTGCACTGAAATTATCAACATTTTATGACTTTTCACCAAGTTTCTGGCTCTTTTTCACCTGAGGAGTAACTTCTGGGGAGCATCGGACATGGGAGACACCAGCGTGCTTAATACTTAAATCAATAAATTTAACCAGAACACCAGGGTCAGCTCCAAGAAGTCAAATATAGGCTGGTGAAATTCTTACTTACATAACACAGAGGTCAAAAATAGATTTCTACCTTGGAATAGGATAGAGCTATATGGTTCTCCCTCCTCCAGAACATTATGATATGCAAAGTCTTATCAGTTCACAGATTAGAAGATGTTAGCTGTACAGATCTGAAGGTCTGTGCATCTTATAAAGTAGAGCTGGGAACTCCTGATACAGTTTCTAGTCTCCAGATGTCACAGTTCTTCCTACAACCTGGTTTTGCTTTTGTAACACTAATTTTATTTTATTTTTAAGAAGTACAATAGGTTTACTAAAAAAAAATTGTTTTGAGGAAATCGTATAAATTTCTAAAATTTCTATGTGGCCTATCTCTAAGTTCCCTCTACGAGTATCTTACAGTAGCATGGCACACTTAGCACTTTGACAAAGAAATATTGGTACATTATTACCAATATTTAATATAATAATAATGTACATCACACAAAGTTCAACACAGAGATTCAGATCCTCTGTTTTGGAATATCTTTTTCTACTCCAGTATTTATACTCTATATATCTACATAATATCATATTACAAAAATATAATATTTTCAATTGCAACATCACTTCAGGTTCATTTTAGCCTCAGCAATTTCTCAGATTTTCCCTAATTGTTTATGTTTCCCTTTTCTTGTTTCTTATCACCACAGTATTTCTGAGTAGTACTGGTATTGTGTAGAGGCCCACTCAATTGTAATTTTTCTGATGTTTATGAATCTTTAGGAGAAAGACAGACATTGCCAGCAGGTCATAATAACAGGCCCGGCCATATGATGCTGGCCTTGATCATACAATTAAGGAGAGTTAAATGTTTTAAGATTGATTTTAATGCATATGATGTTTCTCCTGCATGTATGTATATGTAGCATGTACATGTCTGGTCCTCTCAGAGGTCAGAGAATGGCATCATATCCCCTGGAAATAGAGTTATCAATGGTTGTAAGCTTCCATATGGGTGCTAGAAACCATACCCAGGTCCACTTGAAGAGCAAGTGTTCCTAACCACTGAGCTACCTCTACAGCATGTGGGAGCTTTTTGTCAGGGGTTTTTACTGTAACCTTCCTCCTTTTCTGTCCTGTACTCTTTGGAGGAAATTTGTTCATTAGTAAGGAGTGGGGAATTTATACCTCCACTCCTAAAAGATGAGTTTTTTACAGAAATTATTTAGAAATCTTTTACAGAACAGAGGTTTCTGGTCTATTACGTATGTATCAATTTAGTCAACTATTGATTCAATTAAGGAGTCTCATAGATGTTTATTGTATACTGAAATTGTATACAACTGGGACTTCTGTCATTGGTCCATGTGTTCCTCTGACACATCCTCTTATACCTATTTTTTCTGAGTACTTACTTATTTTCTCACACTAAAAGTACCCCTGACTCACCCTCATTATCCCTGCAGAACCCTAAAAGTAATCATTTCTCCAAAACGCCTACCTTCTTACTGGTAAATGCAGTAGGAACCAAGATCTGAGCTCATCTATAATTCCTAGATTAAAGTAGCTTTCAATTTTAGCCATATACACAAAAATAAAATCATGGTTTATAAAAGGAACCAGAAATATATATATATCCCCTCACTAGAATCGAAAATGTACAAGTTAAAACATAGAACACTTTGTCTACTAAGTTGCTAACAGAGTTGCTAACAGAGTTTTCATAATAGCAAGCAATGCCAAGAGTCTAATATAACTGGTAGTATTGAAAGTCACTGCAATTCTTTTGGGTAACAGTTTCTCAAGCAGTTGAAATTTCCTTGATCTAGTAATTCTATATCCAAGAATTTTTAATAAGGAAATAATTTAAGATGTGGGTAAAGCTCTACATACAAACATGCTAGTATCAGCACTATATATAATTAGGTTAGGGTTAGCCTAAACATTTTAAAATGGGGCATGACTACATCAGTTATTACATATTTCAATGAGAATATTATGTCACTATGAAAATTAGCAATACAGGCTGGAGGGATGGCTAAGCGGTTAAATACTCCTCACTGTTCTTGCAGAGGACCCAAGTTCTGCTCTTAGCATTCATGCCAAAGTGGCTTGAAAGCACCTGTAACTCTAGTTCCTGGGTATCTGACACCCTCTTCTGGCCTCTGAACGTGCCTGCACACTCATGAACACTCATGCACACATATAAAGTGATATCTAATAATATCTACTTCACAAAGTTTTCTGAACACAACACAACACATACACACACACACACGGTTTTATGTAAAATAATCACCTAGCAAAGTCTGATCAAGTCATAAATTCATTGTGATTAATTTCTATGTGTGCACTAGGAGGCTTGCCATTGTTTCTGGTGTGGTTAGAGAAATCCTGAACATGATGCAGCAGATATATAAGAGATGATGATGCGGCTCAGAGTGGAAGCATGAGTTTACACAGTAGGCACCGGCTAAATCCATAGCCTGAAGCTAAGTTGCTAATTGGATACGGGATGAGGGAGGAAGACTAGTCAAGGATGACCCTAATGGTTTTTGGCCTGAAGAGTAGAGGCTGTAACCACCATTTATTACTGAGATGGGACCACTTTGAGAAAATGATCAGAAAACCAAGTAGGAGATCCAAATGTTTTCAGTTACATTGAATTTGAAATTTTTTGGTCAGGTGTGAGAGTTAGTTATTGATGAGTCTGGAGTTCAGGACAGAGGTCTGGGCTAATATATTCATTTAAGAGTTATACCAATGAGATACTATATAAAGTTATGAAACTAAATGGGATCCCCAATTCAGATATATAAAAAAGAGGTCTAGAAACTGAGCTCTGGAATAATTAATCCCATGCTTGAGAATTTTAGGAGATAATTGCTGCTGGTGTGGATGGATACCAGAGAGAAAGAATATCTGAGAAAGAAAACTACTGGGGCAGCACATTCAGGAAGCTACACGAGTTGAGAGTTACAAGAACATAAAGCAGGAAGTCAGACCGAGACAAGCATAATTGCTGCCAGGCAAGGGAGACAGACTTTTCCCTGTGGGAGTGTGTGCAGTCACACTGCAGAGCAGACACGCTACAGATGAAGATGCTACAGTTCCCTGTAGATGAGACACTCTATTTCAAGGTGGAGGATGGACTTCTGCAGGGTTTAGGGAAGGGGTTATAAGTAAGACTTAAATACCACGACAATGCAGTATGTCAGACAATGGGAAGAGGGAAGGACAAGTGTGTGTGTGTGTGTGTGTGTGTGAGAGAGAGAGAGAGAGAGAGAGAGAGAGAGAGAGAGAGAGAGAGAGAGAGAGAGAGAGATGGACAGACAGAGACAAAGAGAGAGACACAGAGAGACAGACAGACAGAGAAAGAGAGACAGAGACACAGAGAGAGAGAGAGCAGACACAGGGAGACAGAAAGATAGAGACAAAGAATCAGAGGGACAGAGTGGGGAGGGGCAGATAGACAGAAGCAAACAGACACCAGGATCCTGACCCACACAACTGGTGGATGGCAGAGATATTTGCTAATGTAAGAAGTAGGCAGGCTATGGTTTAGGGAAGGACAAAACGGTGATCTATGTAGTTTGTATCTAAAGTGTCAGGATACTAACCAAAGTGAGATGTTTAACAGAGAGACACACACATTAGGCTCTCCGAAGTGATCAGAGCTGGGGACAGATGGGAAAGTTTTCAATGTCGAGGTGATTGGTGAGCCACCTGAGAGGATGTGGTCGCTCACCCAATTGATTGAAGTCAGCATTTTCTTTAAAATCTACACAAAGGCCAAGACACCTTGAAAGAGGTTAGGAGGAAGAAATAAATACTGCATGAAGAAGGAAAAAGCACACAGAAAAGGGGAAAGTGGTGGAAAGTCAGAGAGAAAAGATGGTCTGTGAAACACTATAGTCTACACACACCGTTATTTCTGTGCAAATATATGTGGTTTAGGTTTTAACAACTTTTATCCAGGCCAAAAGTATAGTTTTGGGCCAGTATGATCACAGATTCATTTCAAACTAATTGCTTTAGGGAACAATCTACCACGATGTCTCTTCTTTTTAACTTGAACTATTAAAATTATGCTATGATCTGCACAGCAAGGGTTTTTTTTTTTCAATTCAACAAACATGATATTAGAGCAAATGCCAAGAATAGGAAAGTATGTAAGATACTGTCTCTTGCTCTAAAATTGTTTAACCAAGTGAGAGACCCAGAGATGAAAAGAACAATATATTCAAAAATGAGAATCTAGTTTAGTCATACACTGCTATGTAAAGCCTTCTGTACCAACTATTGCTAGCTGCCCCCAATACCCATTCCTGCCTTTAGTGGCTGTCATGACCATTGAGAATCACGATTACATTCCCAGGCTTCCATGCGAGATGTGGTCACATAATGAAGTCATCTAAATGCAAGTGGAAATGGAATCAGTACCTTAAAGCAAATGTCACTGAAGGGAAAGGGCACCTCTTCCCTATTGTCTATGGTCTTCTGGCTATAATATATTCATGATGTCTGGAACGACGGCTGCATCTTTAGCCAAGAAGTAGCTCACAGAATCAAAATGTCATGTGACAGAGCAATAGGATAGAAGGAGTCTGGGTATCTAAGAGCTGTGAACTAGCTATAGATAACTTGAGTCCCGAGATAATGAATTATGTTACTTATGGTTGTTTCTGGTGATTGACAGACAACTAATATGTATTTACTATAATAATTAGTATATAATTGCACCAAATTGTTTTTCTGTCTGTCTGTCTGTCTGTCTGTCTGTCTGTCTGTCTGTCTGTCTATCTATCTATCTATCTATCTATCTATCTATCTATCTATCTATCTATCTATCATCTATTATGTATGTATTATCCATGTACCTATCTAGGTATCTATATATCTAGGTACCTATGTATCTATGTGTCTATGTATGTATGTATGTATGTATGTATGTATGTATGTATGCATGTGTGTATGCATGCATATATCTATCTATGTATCTATTATGTATGTGTTATATTATCTAGGTATCTATCTAGGTATCTATATATCTATGTATCTATCTCTCTATCTATCCATCTATCTATCACCTATCTCATATATCTATCTGGATGCTTGACAGTAAATTAGAAAGACAGCATAGAACACTTGACAGAATAATTCTATCAGATATGAAAGTAAGGACCTAGTGAAATTTCCATCTTTATTAACATATGCAGATTTTTTTAGATCCCCAAACATGACTGTATTCAATACATTTGACACCCTAATGAAACGGAGGAAATTCATTTTCCAAATCAATATTACAGATTGCTATCTTTAGGATAACTTTGCTATTGTCTTAACTTACTTCTTTTGAAGGATTCATGGGCAATGTAAAAATGGTTTTCCAGTATGACCAGACAAACATTGCAAAAAGTAGATGATAAGCCATGAGGCACACAACTAAAATGAGAGAAACAAAATCATCACTGTAATATGTAAATTTTTACTCAAATCATGGTATTCACAAAATATTCAAATTTACAATGATAAAATATTATTGATGTTATATTCAAATAACACATCTCTTTGAATAAAAACCTAAAGTTATGAAGATTTGATTTTTTTAATATCTCTAAATATATCATTATACTTATATCCATAAATAAACCCCCTCATTTGTACTTAAGCCCATCTCTAATTGGTTAGTTGGAGCTTTCCTAAGTTGTTAAAATAGGGCTGTTACAGAAGAGTAAACACAATGTTAACCACACTTAATTAACCAGACTTTCAGGCTTCATGAACTTTGCTTAAGAGAGGCAGAGAAAGCAAAGCCGTTCCCATCTGAGTCGCTGTTTGCCTGTTTTCTTAGCTCTAGTTGACACTGGTGGCTCTCCTTGTTAGAATGACAACATGTGAACAGGGACCATCTGGATGAAGTGATTTCTCTCCACGGGGGTTCTGTTACCTACTTTATCACACAGGGCAACTGTGAAGACAAGCATCTTGAGTTCTTTAAAGAATGCGAACATACTTTGTATGTTCTTTTAAGGGCTCAAGGTACTACATGAATTTAAAATAATTTCATACTGGTGATAATCATCCTGTCTGAATAATACATTAATATCGTTCTTAAATAAACAATTGCAGAAAATGTGCCAATTCAGAATATCAGCATGTTGAGGGCTAGAGATGCAGAACAGTAGTAGATTCCTTTTCTAGCAAGTGCCAGGCCCCCTACTCCTAACAAGAACAAAATAACTAAGCAGAATATGACAAGTTTGATATTTTAAAATTTCATTAGCAATTCTTTATTGTTCTGAAGAATCATGGGATTTGAACCTGTGGAATCGTTTAGAACTTGTATTATCAAATATGGAACTTCAATCAGCATAACATGACTACAGGCAGAATTCCATAAACTCTGCAGATAGATAACTAGTTATAAGGTAGTAATTGAAGCTAGGACAGGAGATTGTCCGTATCCTTGTGAATTATAACTACAAGGATCTTTGAAACACTTAAGGTCATTATGGGGTTCTTTGCCAAATGTGTGACACATCTTAGTTTGGGAACTTGGAAAAATGAGATGTCATTAACTCTATCATATCATCATATTGTCAAGGAATAATTTCTTAATCTCAACCAAATGCATGTTTTATTGAACTGTTCTTAGGACATTATATCTGCAATCATAACAATATTTTACCTTGTTCACCAATGTTTTCCATGGACACTAGAAACAGGAAAAAAGAGAGAGGTCATAGGTTATATGAAGTTTGAATAAGCAGAGAGCCCTGAAGACAAAAGACATTAAAATGGATTCATACTTTGATTTTTCTTCAAACCAACATTCTTTAAATATTTGATCAGCTTTATGTAGAGGAGGGCAAGCATTATGAACTGAGGGTCAAAGGGTAGGCTGGCAGCTTCGGTCAGAATTGCTTCAGTGGTGCACCTCACCCAACAAAGCAGTGTTCCTCAAGTTTGAGCCTTGTGGGCCTCTGTAGATGACCAGTATGTGGGCCTTCGGCTATCGAGTTCAGATTAAAAATGGTATTCTCCAGGCCCATTACATTTCCTGAGATATTTATTGGTCTTTATGAATGAGGAACCGTCTAGTCAATTCTCCACAAAGAACCAAATGCCTGTGCTTACAGCACACATACTTCGCATCCTAACAGCCCATGGCTCTAATTGCTCTGCAAGCAATGTTGAGGGGCCCAGACAAGGTATGAGGAGCCACTATCCCGCATGGGCTTCCTCTGAAGAAAGCAGCTGGCTGAGGACAAGCCACAGACAATCTGAAAAGGCCTGGAACAAGAAACGACATTCAGTAATTCACACACATTCTTTACTTCTTGCTCTGTATATTTGTTTGGCTGTGAGTGTGATTTGTTTGCTACGATCACGTGATCATACTGTGCTGATAGTGGTGTCCTTTGGAGTCTGGGCCTTTTTCAGCTGTACCAAGGGAAGGTCACATTTTGCCTATGTATCTTTTTTTCTCCCCTACTCAGTTTTCCTTCCTCTGGAATGAAATGTCACTGTCTTTAAACAGGCTGCAATCTTGGGATCACGGGACAGATTTTTAGCAATATCTGATCAAGCAAACCCACTTCTTTTCTAAATATTTCTAGAGCTAGCTTTAGAGAACAGCCTCTCACATTACTGAATGGCTCTAAGAAGGGAAACATTCATGCCTATAGCATGTTGAAATTCGTTACTACATGGCTTTGAACTGTGGTATCTAGATTTCCGTTTTGTAACTGTAAATAAAAACCTAAATGACAAGACCTAACTTAACTGTTATGTTAAGGAACAAAAACAAGACTAAATTCCATATTTTCCTCAGATAAAACATATAATTTATTTAGGAAGAATGAGTAAGAGAATTTCTATTATTACATTAAAATGTTTGTTATTCAAATACATGGGCACAATCTAAGCATCTGCAGTAGTAACACTGTGGACCACGTTCAAAATTCCTTTGTCTAATTTTATCATAAATGAGAAGAGCTTCTTCCCGATCCATGTCTTGCAATGGTCTATTGTGCTCTCGAGACATCGACTCCTCTACTGTGCCTCCAGGAGTTAACACTTTTCCTTGGCTAATGGTGTTACTGGAATCACAGCCCTTTGTTGGCATGGTTGGGGTGCAGGAGAGCAGGAACAACAATTTATCGCCATAGTTACCAAACTGCTCCTGTGTACCAAGAGCAGAACCAAGCCCCCCTGGAAGGTCACCTTAGATCCTGTCAAACGGCAAGGCTAGGGGGTTGGGTTCCAGTTCTATTTCCTGACTACCCACATGACCTAGACTGGCTTCCTGGTTCTAGCTGCCATCACAATATCTTTTTGGTTTTCGTTTTTGTTTGGTTGTTTGGTTTTTAGTATTCACAAGAAATCCAAATCGTTCCCCATATCACTATCATCCCATTACTTCTTCATTCGATTCTCAGTACTCTTTCATATCTCATCCTAGTGGAAGTCCTCAATGGCCTCTCCCTACTGCTAATTTTTTATGCTTAAGTAACCCTAGCAGATCTAATTATGCTCATTTTTGGAAATTTTTGTCAAACTGACTATGAATTCATCTTGGATAAATTCAGCTAGTGGAAGCCTCTTATAGCAGAATCCTTTGTCCTTTTAGACACCCTTTAGGAAGCTCACGTTCATCTTCAATGTATTAAAGATCAAAACTGGCATTGCCTTTCGGCCACTGTAATGCCAGACCTGAGAGACCCCGCTAATTCCTATGAATGTTTCCAGTTTAATTCCATCCATAGCTTCCTACTACTACCACTACGTTAAAGTTTGTTTTCCTATGACATATCTATTTCCATTTTGATTTTTTTTATCGGAATTAACTTTGGGTCCATGCACTCAATTACTATGTTATCTTCAATCCTGCTCATCTTTTGGGGGGGGGGGGTAGGGTGGGGTGATCCTCATACGCCATGGAGATTTTAGGAATCATTCTAGAGCCCACCTTCCTCTCTACCCTTAGATTCTATTACATCTTTCTGATACACAATGCTTCCACCCCTCTCGATGTTCTGAACCACACTGCCCACTCCTCAAAAGCTCCTTGACTGGTACTTTAACAATCCACAGGAAACCTGGACTCCAGCCCGTCCATACACACTACCGTGATCACCATACACAGCAAAGCTGAGCTAGAATTTTGTTGTTTAAGCAAAACAAAAAAAATTGTACTTTATCTTAAAGAATCCTTCTCCTCTAAAATTAAACTATTATCTTTTAATGTTTTCTGAGCGGGAAAAAAAAAACCTGACTTAAAAACCTGGGTCAAAAGTGATTCTAAAAATAAATTTGCCATTGGGTTCAAATAATAAACAGATCTGTGAAGGACAGGATGGAAACAAAGGGAATGGAGGAGGCTTCAATAGTGTAGAACTTAAGCTCCAAATACATGGCTTTCCCCTGGGTTACCACGGAAACCAGTCCTTACTACATACAGCCTTGACACTCTATATCCCACAATGGTGCCCCACATAGCTCTAAAAAAAATTTCACCTTTCAATAAAAAAATAAAACCACATTTTCTACTAACACATGAACAGATGATGAAACCATCTCCCTAAAAGCCAGTCCAAGACTTGTGCTGCATTTAAAATAAAGCCACCGTGTCCTTACATCCCCCTTATGGTCACAGGTGACCAGGCTCTGGCCAAGCTCTCCTTCAAAATCACATCTTTGCACTGTCTTGTTCCCGAGGCCACTGTGTTTGTTTGTAGAACACAGGTTCCACTGTGCTTTATTGAACCTGAAAATCTCCTCTGGCACCAAGCTCTGTGTCCCTTACCACCCCTCAGGTGCAACTTGAGTGTCAGTGACCACACACTTCTGTCTCTTCATTCTTTATTTTTCTTTCTTGGTCTGCTAAGTTGTTTTCTGAGATTTGTGATTTGTATCCTGGCTTTATAGCTCCATTGACATTTTATCTAGGCTAAGCTCTCTTTTTTTTTTTTTTTTAAACTGTCTAAATGCTCATCTCATCTCTCAGGACTGTTCTGAGAATTAAATTAGAAAAAAAGGAAAGCACTTGGCACAGAGCCTGACGTGTATCAGGGACTCGTAGTCAAAATGTAGATAAAGATGTGGCCAGAGAGACGAGGAGAGGCACTCCCTGGTGCTCAGTGCTAGCAGTTTTACACACAAAACAGGCCAGAAGTACAGTGAATTGGAGTTTGGAGTGGTGGTCTCAAAGGGGCATTTGAGTCGCTAGGGCTGGATTGGGGCAGGATCTTTTAAGGTGAAAATGTTAAGAAAATGTAACAAATCACATGCCATCTTGAGCAACCATACCAAACAAGCTAAATCAGGAAAAAGGGCAGGCTTTTCTGAGCATCTCATTATGCTGCCCTACTGGGTCCTCCCTCTCAGGGCATCCCCCCCCACCTCCACCCTACCCCAGTAGCTGAGATTACCGGAGTATGCCCACATGCCCAGCTTGGTGAGCTATCACTTATTTCTTTAGCCTACCTCTCCTTTCCTCCTGACTTGCCCCTCATCTTCAGCTTGGTTACTTTATCAGAGACACTGTAACAAAGTAGCAAGCATGGGGTTCTTAAACAAAGGCTGCAGAAAAAGCCAAGGGCAAGATGTGAACACAGTTGGTGGCCTGAAGCCTTTCTCCTTGGCCACCGCCTCTCTGGGTCTTCAGCTCCTCTTCCCTCTGTTATACCCTGCTTTCAAATGTCCTCTTCTTTTGCAGACAGCACATATAATGGATTAGACCCTACTCCAGTGACCTCGTTTTAGTTTAATTTAATCTCTTTAAAGACTTTATCTCTGAATGCAGTCACATTCTGATGCCCTCAGATTTGAAACTCTAACCTAAGACCTTTGAATGGAAACATTGTAGCTTACAACGTCCTCCAAAGGCAGAGGTTAGTTTTAATAGCGCAGAGGCTGTGCAGAGATGAGAGAGAATCTGGGGTTAGTGAGGGTCAGACGATAATGGTGGTACTAAACTGACTTTTACAAAGAAATCATTTGATAAATGCTATATGCAGATATAGTGTGTGAGGTGGGCCATATTATAGTTTTAAAATATGAGACACTCTTCCAGGGATAAGATAACTTTTTTTCTTTTTTTTTAATTGGATATTTTCTCTTTTTTATAATTTCTTTATTAGATAATTTCTTTACTTATATTTCAAATGTTACCCCCTTTCCTGGTTTCCCCTCTGAAGACCCCCTCCCCCTACTCCTACCCCTGATAAGATAACTTTTTAATGGTAGGCAAATTATAAGATATGGAGTTGAGGGCTGGTGAGATGGCTCAGTGGGTAAGAGCACCCGACTGCTCTTCCGAAGGTCAGGAGTTCAAATCCCAGCAACCACATGGTGGCTCACAACCATCCGATCACGAGATCTGACTCCCTCTTCTGGTTCTGGAGTGTCTGAAGACAGCTACAGTGTACTTACATATAATAAATAAATAAATCTTAAAAAAAAAAAAAGATATGGAGTTGAGAGCTAACTATGGGCCTATCTAACCCAAAATTCTCTCAGGAACCTATGCCTCCTAACCGTGCATTCTGCTAGGATTCCAGCCCTGGGTAGATTCCACCTTTGATGACTTCCAACTTCAATAACCTTTATTCAACTAGTCTGCCAATAACTGATACCCATCCTACTTAGTTTCTTCTCAAGAAGGCTTCAGAAATTAGGGTAAAGAGGTAAAAGACCCTCTACCACCTCTCCTTTAACAGCCTGCTTTAAACATCTAGGAACAGATACTGTAACACTTTTGCCACCATTAAACTATCCCAATAACCATATTTCTGGGCACAGCCTGAGTTTACACTTTACTGAGTATTGCACTTCAAAACCGAATAAGAGCTATGTTGCTAGGGCAAGACTGGGTTGGTGGTGATAGAAACCAGGGGCATCCTAACATTTGGTCTCGCCAATGCAGAGGGAGAGGAACACTTTAACCCGACACACTTTGAAGGTTCATCCCTGCTTGGATAAGCTGCTAATAACGAGTCCAGAAGACTGGGCTGCCCTGACTTAGGATTCCCTGTCTTTACACTTGTGAAATTATTAAATCTAGAACTGTTTCTTTCCTGCCTCAATAGTAAGAAGACGTCTCCATTTTTTTTTTAATCACAGAAATGGCCCAGCTTGAGATCCGCCTCCTTTAAACATTTTAACTGCACAATGCAGTAGTGTTACGTCTAAGCACAACAATAGACAACAGGATCCCAGAGCACAGGCATCTAATATGCCTGAAGACCTCTGACCTGGTGAATGCCGTCTATTATTCCACTCTTCTTCCAGGTTCTGGAAACCACTAAACATTCTACTCTCTATTTCTCTAAGTTTGGCTGTTTCCCCTCCTGTTGGTTGCTCTCAGCATAATGTTCTCCAGGTTTATCCACACTACTGGATATAGTAGACTTACCATTGCTTCTTCCGCAACTTGCCATGTCAGTGGCTTGCTCTAAATACCTTTGTAGCTCCCTTCTAGTTGGTAGTTGATGCTAGTTACACACTTAACACTAGAGACATTTGCTGGCTGTACTTAAATCATTAAGAATGGGCACATCTTTCAGTTTATGTTCTGAGAGGGAAGCAAAGATGACTTTATAACTCACTGCCACTTTCAAATTCACAAAAAGTGATTCCCAGTTACTGGTTAATGTGCAGTGTAGATACATGGGGAAATCTGACCTCTAGGCCAGTCCCTTGATGTTAGTATTCTTGTTTCACTCAATGACTCCAATAACCTCCATCCCAAAACAGACAAGATTGGGGGCCAGCAAACTGCCTCAGTGTGTAAAATCACTTGCCTCAGACTCTGAGGACTTGATGAAAGAACAGGCTCAAAAGACCTCCATCTACACACTGTAACAAACACACACATGCATGCACACACATACATACAAATATACACATACTAAAGGACTATATAAAAAACCAAGATTCCCAATGCCAACAAGCTGTGCTGACTTCAGTGTGAGTGTGGCTTATTTATCCTGCATACACTTTTAGGGCCCTCCATTCTCTACATGTGGCTACAACTCAACTCCAAGTTCAAATCATCATGGAACCTTTTGGATTCCAACCGTCTTCCTTCTCCATCCCAAATATTTGTCCTTAAGGAGAAACCAGAGAGGCCATGAGAAATTTCTATGAACCGAGTACTGTATGGCGGATGCTAGGCTCTCACCAATTCTAGCTGGTTCTCACGTCATAAGCTGGAAGGTTGGAAGGAATCTATATCCTGAGACATTTCCTTATTCGAACCAAATTGTTATAGGTGGAAGGATCATGGTTCTCACGTTGCCCAGTGTAACTGCTCATCCTTGTCTCACCCATGTTTACATGTACATACCGTCTTGGTTACTTTTCTCTTGCTGTCATAGAATACTGTATCCAAGGCAACTTATGGAAGAAAGGGTTTATTAAGGGCTTACAGTTTCAGAGGGTGAGTCTGTGACTGTCTTGGTAGGAAGCATGGTCAGGCATAGGGCTGAGCAGTAGCTGAGAGCTTAGATCCTGATATATAAGCACAGGAATAGACAGACTAACCAGAAACGGCTTTTGAAACCTCAAAGCCCGCGCCCAGCAACACACCTCCTCCAATAGTTACACCTTCAAACCTTCTTTAAGCAGTTCCACCAACTGGGGACCAAGTGGTCAAACATAGGAACTTATGGGATGGATCCATTAAACCACCACATGTATATATTGCTTACAAGCAAAATTCCTACCTGTATTTTAATTATTTTATCTCTTTTGAAAAGTATACAAACAGTTAAACAATTTTGTCGTGTGTTTTGAATGTCATTACATCAGTTTTTCATTATCTGGTATGGTAACAGTTATCACAGAGGACTGAATGTTTTTTTTTTCTTTCTCACTATCAAACATTAGCTATTTTATGCATTAAGAGAAAGAAGCTGTGCTTATCCCAAGAAACACACGATTTCCATAAACTGCCCTCACCTCAGGATAGCAGCCAACATGCAGAGCATTTACAACCAAAGAACACACACAACATAGTTTAAAATTAAGCCAATATTCCTAGGTTCATAAAAGTTATTTGACACTTTGGTACCACTCCACAGCTCTCCAGAGAAAAGAGCTACACAAGGCTATAATTCTAACTGCTGTGTTCAAGGCACTCGCTGGAACAGAGTTTACAAGGCTGCACTCGAGGAGAGAAAGTGTGATGTGAATGAAATGCTGGTACCCTCAGTAACTGCTACGGTTATAGCACTGGGTCCCGGCTTCTGCTAAACTTCATGAGACTCAGGCTATGCAAGCACTCTAGAAAGCTTGTTATTCATTCATTCATTCATTCATTCCCTCATTCATGAATTATGTTCAGTCCTTGGGTTTTGGATCAGGATCTACAACCATGGTGTTCATTCACTATGTGCCCATGGTGTTAATTCAAATGCACGGATCCCATGCTTCTCCCCACTAACTCCTCCTTACCCACTATCCTGGTGAAGCAACAGCAATTATGTTGTCTGCCTCAAGCATGCCCAATGGCCAGCATTCTCATGAGGGCACACAACCCAGGAACAAAGGCTTCCCCATTGGTGAGGTGGGACTATTCACAACTCACTGTCTAAGAATTTGCTGCTAAGCCATGAAAGGACAAGATAGGGAGCCCTGACACATTTCCTGGATGTCCTTGGAGACGTTCACTCTTGGACACCTATTATAAGCACCCCTGGAATAATTTTCCACCCAAATTACCTTCCTTGGAAAACTTGTACGGTGATCCTTAGAAAAGAAACAGAGAATGATGACTGTATTATTTGGTAATTCAATTCCTCGATAACCCTAAAGGATTTAAATCAAGGATGCAAATAGGGGTTTATGCACACTGTTAATGTAGCATTAGTCACAACAGCCAAAGTAAAAGTTTAACTCAAATACCTATGGACAAACAGAATGCCGTATATACATGCACACAGATAATTGCCTGGCATATTATCCAGCCTTTAAAATCAAAACTGAGCCGCATGCTACAATATGGATGAGTTTTGAAGACATTACATGAATGAAGTAAACCAGCAACAGAAGGTCAAACATCACATTTTCTCTCCTAGGAGGCAGGTCCTTAAAATGGTCAGACTCCCAGTCAGAAAGTTGAATGGTGAATGCCAAGGGCGGGGCTATTGTTACTTAATGGGTACAGAAATTTAACTTGGGCATTTATCCTAGAGAGAGATATTAGTTATTGGTACAGTGACTCAAATGTATAGACTACCACCGAACTTTAGGATTGAAATGATGGATTCTATGTTATCCTTTACCACAGTAAAAACAAAGCCCACCTATTCCAGAGTCTATTCACAACCATAAATATGTTAATATTGAACAGTAGCTGAAGTGTTCTCTCTTACCCTGGGAAACAGTCCCAGACTGATAAGCAGAGAAAGACAGCCAGGCATCTCTGCTCCTGAAGCAGCTCATTCATGAGTCTGCCCGAGCTCATTGCCTGGGAATCAAAAGAATGCCCAGGGAAAGCAGCAAACCCCACTCCCCTGTGACCTTTTCCAGTCAATAGGAAAGAAACTACGTTCAGCACATTCTTAAGAAGGTTGGAGCAAGAAAAGGAAGGAATCGAGACATATTTTAGACAGTTATTCTTAAAACTTAAAGAGAGTAACAATTTTAGTATTTTTAAAGGAAGATTTAGTTATCCGAGGACCACAAAAATAAGGGGCGGGTGTCCGAACAACGCTGACTCAGTCTGTGTGCTTCCTGCAAGTGCATCTTATTTCACAGGTATAGTGGTTCATATCATTTACCCAGTCTGAAGAGTAATTATTATACATACATTGTATTATTATACTGTACCATCCTAGCAATTCTCAAATAATGTCTAATTCACCTAACTCCTTACTCCACATATTCACACTCAAAGTCCAGATGGGAAAAATTATTTATTTGCAACCCTAAAAATATGTGCATAAGTATGTGTAAATAAATAATAATACCAGCCTGTTGATAACCATGAGTGGTCAAATAACAAAAGTAGATCTTTTCATGGAGAACTCCATATTATTTGCTTTGAATGTCAACTGATCCCCATTGGGCTCAATTAAACAAACTCAGATGCTAATCCTTACACGTTCATTCATTCCAAAAAACAAACAAACAAACAAACAAACAAACAAACAAACAAACAAAACTGAATAGACTGTTTTTCCCATAGGAAAGAGTACCACCACTATACACATGCCAGCCATGGTCACTGCCACGATTCTTTCGGCATTTCCTTTCCAGATATTAATTGTTGAACTATCCTGCTTTGGAGCATTGTATAGATCTTTCCTTCTGCCTGACATGCATATCTTCTGGCTTTTGCCTCTGTACACCCTTCCATCTTATTTGAAATGGAGACCTACTCCTGAATTCTCAACCTTCTTGGTTTATTGTTACTGTTCCTGTTTCTGCTGCTGTTGCTGTTTAGGTATTTGGAGGTGGGGACTGCTGCTGTTGTCTTGAGACAGGGTCTTGCCAAGGTGCCTAGCCTGGCCTTGAATGTTCACTCTGTCTGTCTGCACTCCCAGGTGCTGGTACTATACGCTATACGCTATATGCTATACGCTCAGCACCCAACCCCTCTGGCCCTTTTATTCTTTGTCGTGATACTATGACTCTCTAACAGATTACATAATCATTTATCTGTCACCTCTTCCCCAAGTCCAGTGTGAGCTGAGCTCCAAGACTGTACTGTTTGGCTTTTGTCAACTTATCACGAGCCTAGACACAATCTGGGAAGAGGAATCTTAGTTGAGAATATGCCTTCATTAGATCGGCCTAAATACAAGTCTGTGGGGGTATGGTCTTGATTAATGATTGATTAGTGATGGCCCAGGTAGATGTGGGTAATCCCATGCCTGCATGGGAGGTTGTATAAGAAAGCAGGCTGAGAAAGCCATGAGGAGCAAGCCAGTAGGCAGCACCCCTCCATGGCCTCTGCTTCACTTCCTGCCTCTAGCTTCACTCCCCTCAGTGAGGGACTGTTACCTGGAATTGTAAACTTGGAATAAACCTTCTTTTCTCCAAGTTTTTCTTTTTTGGTCATCATGTTTTATGACAGCTATAAAGGTCCTAACTAAGACAAAGACCAAGCAATAGATGTTTGTGAATGAATAAATTAAAACTGTTCAAAATTGGTGGATGCTTGAAACGCATTCGACCCCTTGGATTTTGAAATTACTTATTACAGGGTAAGCGTGTTGTGAGAATCTTTAGTGAACCGATACCATCTCCTCTGCTCTGGCTAACATATAGCTCTCAGTCCTGTATATGTTAGTTTTTAAAATGTACCTATTTCTGAAACCAACTGTATTTCATGAAAAAGGTGTCATAATGAAAGCCTTGATTAAGACAAACTGGTCTCTGCCCTTCCTCCTCTTCCGTTCCTTGGCGTCCCTGGAGAAGTCTAGGGTAATCAGTAGTCAGGGTTAAGTACATAAATCCCTGACAGCCTTTCTTGCTAATGCATGTCACATGGGGTTGCCACTTAGTGATAAACTGGATCACATGTTAGTCCTGCAATTCAGAGCAACCTCGTGACCATCAGTTGGAGACTCTGATTTTGTCTTTTGCCTCCGCTCTAACTGATGGATAGCAAGCAAGCGTCTCTCATTACAGCTCAGCCAACTGTTTGTTATTCAGCAGGCTGCCTCTCCCACTCACGGACCGCTGCTGTGAGTTACATGTACTTTACAGACAGAATTTGAATCGTGCCAGTTCTACAAACCCAGGGAAAAGCCACTTTGCAGATTCAGCTACACACCTCTTGGAGACTGAGATAACCCGTGGGCCCCCAAAGGGATCGGGGACATAAGCCAGGGGATCGTGGACATAATCCAGTCTGTCCAAATTTTTTTCATTTGTTTTAGTGTTGGGGAAAACCCCATGTCTCAGACATGGTTAGCAAATGCTGTTCCACAAAGTCCCTAGTCTGGGTTTAAAGTCACTTCATTCCCAAAACACATGTTGAGTGCAGTGAGAACATATTTTTTTCCTTATTATACAAAATGCACAAGAACCAAAAAATGTAATTTTAACTGCACACTAGAAAACAAAAGAGAACGATTTCACTGAAACACCAGAGTATAAGGTTCTTGAAGCTACACGAAGTCTTCATACAGATTTTGTGTCTATTATAAGATGAACCCGGAGACTTAAAACTGATTCAAAGCCATTTTATGCTTTCCGGAGAGCATACATTTTGTTTTAAAAGGCAATATTACAAGGGTTTTTACCCTTGTTGGTTAGGGTTATTTGACACACTCTTTGAGGGTATCTTGCTTCTCCATCACAACAGTAGTGATGAAAGCCAAAGGGGCCATTAACAAGTAATTAATTGTACAGTCCACGAGGAAAAAAAAATCTCCAGACACTAGGAAGAGACATTAGCAAAGAATTTACCCAGAGGTGTATGCAGGCACCTCATTTACATTCTTAAATGCAGTCACCAGTGCGTCAGGAATGAACAGAAGTGTTCGGAGAAATGATAAGATGAAACACGCAGGCAGCGGGCATTGATTCTGGCTCAAGAGTGTCTCTCAGGCAAAAATGGACGTTGGAGGGAGGATGCTGGGAAGGGAAGTGTAATGAGGAGATTCTCAAGTCGGGGCTGAAATGAGAGCTGGAGTGGTGGCGTATAGGATCAAGATACATTGCATGTGTGTATGAGACTTTCAAGTAATAAATTAAAATCAAATATGGGTTTTGTAGCACTTCCAAGCACTGGCATTATAAATTCAATTTAAGAGTCTCTATCAGATGAAAAGTCAAATTAAGAAAAGGCCACATCCCCGTGGCAAAAATGTGGTTATAATTTTGAAAGGGGAATTATCAAGAATCATTGCTGGCTTACTGCTCTTATATGGTTCTCTCTCTCTCTCTCTCTCTCTCTCTCTCTCTCTCTCTCTCTCTCTCTCTCTCTCTCTCTCTCTTGGTTTAAAAGTATTTTATTTCTGAACCAAATTAGTTAATCTACTATCTTACTTTCTTTTTTTATTAGACATTTTCTTTATTTACATTTCAAATGTTATCCCCTTTCCTAGTTTCTCCTCCAAAAATCCCCTACCCCCTCCCTCCTCTCCTGCTCCCCAACCCACCCACTCCCATTCCTGGTCTTGGCATTTCCCTATTCTGGGGCATAGAACAGGACCTAGGGCCTCTCCTCCCATTGATGACCGACTAGGCCATCCTCTACTACTTATACAGCTAGAGCCATAAGTCTCACCATGTGTTTTCTTTGATTGATGGTTTAGTTCCAAGGAGCTCTGGGGGTATTGGTTAGTTCATATTGTTGGTCCTCTACAAGGCTGCAAACCCCTTCAGCTCCTTGGGTACTTTCTCTAACTCCTTCATTGGGGACCTTGTGCTCAGTCCAATGAATGATTGTGAGCATCCACTTCTGTATTTGCCAGGCACTGGCAGAGCCCCTAAAGCAGTGGGGTCTGATAGCATACACTTAATCCCAGGATTAGGGAGGCTGAGGAAGGGGCAAAGGCCTCTAGGCCAGGCTCACTTACATAGCAGAGTCTATTTCAAAGGGAAGGGAAGGAAGGAAGGAGGGAGAAAGAGAGGGAGGAAGAAAGGGAAAAAGGGAGGGAGGACAGAACAATCCAAGCAAGTACCTACTTTACACTCACCCCTGCCCTCCTGCCTGCTGTGATAACTTGTACCTTTCCATTGTTAGCATCTGACTATAAAAAAATCAAAATATATAGAGTCCCCTTAAAGAAATCAAAAGCACATTTTCCAACTGGTTTTCAAATGGAGGATCAAAAAACTCCAGTCAATGGCATTATGTTTTTGTGACAAACTCTTATTAATATTTCTAAATAGTAAATAATGAAACTTCACATATAAAAAGTATCTTTCTAACCACCTTTGGAATATTGCTTCAACCAGCAGACAGCATGAGGAATTTCTGTCACATTCTAATTTATCATTTTCAAGCTAGAGAAGACAGTTATTTCTACAGTCATTATAGACAGAGTGCTACAATCTCAGGAGAGCCCAGAAGGAAAGGAAGGCTGGGAGAAATGAGCCAACTGTCAAAACACATGGAATCCACAGGATAAATTATACAATTTAGTTCTCCATGTGTGTCTCTCTGTTTTTGTCTATTTCTCTCTTTCTCTGTGTGTTCTCTTTATGTGTGAGTCTCTCTCTCTCTCTCTGCCTCCCTTTCTTATATGTGTGTGTAGTGTGCAGTGTAGTATGATATGTGTGTGTCTGTGTGTGTAGTGTGCAGTGTAGTATGATATGTGTGTGTGTGTGTGTGTGTATGTGTAGTGTGGTATGATATGTGTGTGTCGTGCAGTGTGTGTGATATGTGTGTGGTATAATGTCTGTGTGTGTGTGGTGCTGTGTATGATGTCTGTGTGTGTGGTGTTGTGTATGATGTGTGGTGTGGTATGTGTGTGTGGTGTGTAGTATGATGTCTGTGTGTGTGTGTGGTGTGTAGTATGATGTCTGTGTGTGTGTGGTGTGTAGTATGATGTCTGTGTGTGTGTGTGATGTGTGGTGTGGTATGTGTGTGTGTATGTTGTGTGGTGGGGTGTGTGGTATGATGTCTCTGTGTGTGGTGTGTGCTCGTACACACACATGTGTGATGATGGAGATTAATCTCAGGATTCCACATAAGCAAGGCAAATATTCTACCACTAATCACATAAGCACACACCCCGGGGCCCACATTCCATCTTTCTGAGAAGGAAAAAAAAATCACAAGATTTCTAAAAGATAAAAATAAAACAAATAAAAGACAATAAAGAATATTTCATTGCAGACTCATCCTAACACATACCATATATATTTATCTCTGAGTAATTTTGTCTGCTTTTTTAGTTTTGTGTCTTAGTGGTGTCATTTCTCAGCACAAAAGTCAAAAAAAAAAAAAAAAGAAAGAAAAAAAAAACAAAAAACAAGCCAAAAAAAAAAAAACAAAAAAAAACCACAGCTCAGCTTGCTGTTTGTGTTCAAGCCTTTAACCTTGGGACCATTTTTACTGTGGGCACAACAGCATCTCCATCTATACCCCTCCAGTGTATGATAGCTGGTCTCCAAGGGCAAGTGGCTCCTTCAGACGTCCATTCCCAGCGTATTGTTAGGTCTGCTTCATCCATCTTCTCTTGGCTTCTGTGGATCTTCTAAGCTATATTCTTCTTCAGTCTTCCCAGGGGGGTCAGTGAATCATATTCCTGAGATTCTGTCTAGCTTCACAGACTAAATGGGGGTGGAGGAAAAGTGGGTCTGTGCCTCCTGTAAGCCACACGAAGGTCGAACCACCACGCCAGTTTCACAACAGGAGCAAAAGCACCTGGTCCTGCTCTGATTGTGAGACATACGGATGTAGTCCGCATCGCAACTGGACGGCGTCACTGCCGATGCACTTTCTCCGCGTCTTTCCACCTTCTTCATTGATTATCCTTTCACGCAGCTCCAGTGATCAATTTACGACTTCCTGGCAGGTCCACAGTCCATTTCTGTCACCCTATCACCTGTCTCTGGAGCTCGGAAGAGAAAGACGGGCACCCTTTCCTCGTGTCCAAGCTGAAGGAGGCTGGTCTGGGTGTCCTGGTTCATAATTTTTCTTGGTTTTTATGAATTACATTAAGTTCTGCAAATAAGCTGCAGAAAGAAATACTTGCCAGGTGACCAGGGTTCAATGGTTGAACCTCCCTCAGCTTTGGACAATGATGTCTCTTCTCTAACCTTTGTGTGGGTGCGCGCGAGCACACACACACACACACACACACACACACACACACACACACACACACACACACACTGACACACTTCCCCCAGAGAAGTTTGCCTTGACTTAGAGAACTTGCCCTTCAGCTTCTGAGAAAGGTACTGAGAAAGTCTTGGGGAAATGTTTTGATGTGGATGACAATCCCAGGAAGAGTCTAGAAGCAAACTTCTCTATGGCTTAATTAAAATTGAATTCTGATGGCTAGTTCTTCTTGTCACCTTTATTTGCATTTCTGGTTGGATGCCTTCATATCAAAAAATTGAAGGTCAATAAAAAAATCACAGATAAATTAGTTCACTTAGCACTTGGCAATCATCTCTACATGTTAAGAATGTCAGCTGCCGCATATGTATCAAAAGATGGCCTAGTCGGCCATCGCTGGAAAGAGAGGCCCATTGGACACGCAAACTTTATATGCCCCAGTACAGGGGAACGCCAGGGCCAAAAAGGGGGAGTGGGTGGGTAGGGGAATCGGGGTGGGTGGGTATGGGGGACTTTTGGTATAGCATTGGAAATGTAAATGAGCTAAATACCTAATAAAAAATGGAAAAGGAAAAAAAAAAAAGAATGTCAGCTGTCTTACTTGGGGTATTTCCAGTTTTCTTTTCTTTTCTTTTCTTTTTAAGCCTAACCACGTTATCCTGCAAATCCAAAGACAAAGATTGCTCTGACACATCGGCAGAGCCATTTTCTTTCCCCTTCTTACTCTGCCTTGAATCATTATATCCAAGTTAGATGGTAGCATGGTCCAGAATTTGAAACATATTTTAAACTTTTGGATTTTGGATTCAGACTTAAGATATTAATTTTAAAAATATTTAACACCACCACCAAATCCTCACAGAGTACATTCACATTATTTAAAGTATAGCGGCATCACATGCCCTGAATATCTCAGGTTTTACAGATGTGTCTTCTGTCTCCTTTCAAACTCAAGGAGAGTAACATTTATATCTCTAAGTTGTCTCTCTGATCTTAAAAGACAATATTAAAAGACAATATTAATGTCCTCAATGGTTTATAAAGTGAAAGTTTACCAATGGCAAGAATAGTTTTGTTGGTTTTTTTTTCCCCCCAAGGCTCAAATGCATTTTCATTTTTGAAGATAGTTTAGGGTCCTCCAGGCTCTGTCCTTGAGATTTCAGTGGGCCGGGCTCATCAAAGAACAGAGCTTACCAGAATCTAAAATGAGAGCTGATATATTTTATCCGTGGGGTATTTGTTCGTGTTTTTAAGGAAGAGAAAGTGAGTCAGCACACCTTAATATGGATCCCTAAATATGTGGATTAATTCTGGTTTTTTTTTTTTTTTTGGTCTTATTTGTATACTCATCTATTTAGAGATTGAAGTGGGTAGGTAGCCCAGGCTGGCCTGGAACCCACAGTCCTCCTGCCTCTGAATCTCCAGTGCTGGGTTTTGGGCATGCATCACCACACTTGCCTTCTTCAAATTCTTAAACATCTTCATTACATAGAATGGAATGCAATGGGTTGCAATCACTGCTAAGGTGTGTGTGTGTGTGTGTGTACATGTGTATTAGTGTATTAGTATATAGATCCCAGAGAGCACATTCAGAAGCCATTTTTCACTCACTCTATTTTGGTTTGGAGGATGGGTCTATCTCATAGACCTAGAGTTCACCAGTTAGGCTAAGCAGACTAGTGAGTGACCTGGGAGCCACCTGTCTCTAGTCTCCCAGAATTGGGATCACCAGTGTGCTGCCATGGCCAGTTTTTTACATGTGTGTGTGTGGGGGGGGGGGGGTCAAGCTCATGTCTTCATGGGTGCATAACAAGCACTCACTAACTGAGCTACCTCCTCAGCCCCAGAACGCCTGACCAGAGTGGTGAGATCCACGAGGGACACCTCTGGGACACTTCAGGAAGGACAGAGAACTTTTAACGAATGCAGCGTCCCACTGTTCCTCTGGGATAAGGATGAGGCTGGCCTAAACTACCTCTGAGCTTTGTAAGTTGCCTTGATGGAGTGCAGCGACTTGAGTAAAACCACAAGGAAGCTTAGAACTGCGAGTGTATAATTAGTACTAACTGTCAGGTAGACAGCCAGGAAACCGTTTAGAAACCTTGGGACCCACTTGGCTTGGGCCGCATGAACGAATCTCTCTTGCCCGTGTGAGACTCTCGAGCTGTGCACACATGCCCGTCTCTGAACGATGACGCACTTAGCCACCTGCTAGCCACATCAAGCTACATGCACCCGGCACCCTCCAAAATGGAACAAGGCTTTTCTTCCTCAAAAGCCCGTTCAGCCTGAGCTGGTTTGGGGTTACATAAACAACAAAGCAAGACTAGGTTCTCCTTAGAGAGTAGCTCCTGTTTACCACGTTTAGCCTGTGCATTAAAGGGTGAACGTACAACTTAATGGTGGGATGGGACACTTGCAGTAGAACAAATGATGACTTAACTCAATCAACCAATCAAACATGGAGAACCATGCAAACCACGCCCCTTCTGAACCAGATCCTTCTTCCTTTATACGTCCTGAAAGAGCCCAGGGAACAACCATGACCCTTGGGTATCCCCAGTCATGCAACCTGCTTGCTCTCCTACGGCCTGTTCTCACCTGTTCCAGCGCTCTGCTCTGAATTAAGTTTCCTGGCTCCTTCGCGCTCTCTGTGGGCTTTCATTTCATTAAAACAGGCCCCAGACCCAAGAAAATCCTGCCCGAGATCATGACCACTAGGAACAACAGCACATGCCCAAGGTGAAATCATGGCCGTGACACATGTTAGGCAAAGAGGACATCAAAAAGGTTCAGCAAATATATGTGTTCCTCTCTTATAATGATCTCAGGAGCTTTTAGTAAATTTGGACTTATAACAAGATAAAGGGTATTTAAAAAAAACATATCAATCCATTTTAAATGTTAGCACCTAAGAGGAACCAGTTTAACTGCCTTCTTCAATATGTATGTTTCTATACTAATTATCATGGTGGCTCTGTAAAACACACCCATCGGGTCCGGCATAGACACTGAACCGCACCCAAGGCTGCAGGCACTCTTACCCCTTTAATTTTGCATCATAATACACACGCCCTTATACTTTTTTTAACCCTTGGAATATATGACCATATAGAAAATGCTATAGCTAATATCTGAATAGATTAAAGATGGCTATGGCCTAAAATAAGCCAAGGATGGGGAGAAGGGCAGTAGGAAGAGGGCCATGGATAGGTGAGAGAGAGGAAAGCATTGGGAATAAGATAAAAGTTTTATTAACTAGTAAAGCATATAAAATATTCTACAGATTACCCATATAATAGCCATATTTAGTCTCCTATTGTCAGAATTGGATGTATTTTATCTGAAACACTTGACTCTTCCATTTCCTCTACATTCCATATATTTCACATCCACACACATTCCCAAAGAGATGAGTTATTTTTGTAAAATACAAACACCAAGCAAAAATTATGCTCACCGAGAACGTGCCTAGAGAGCCACATACATGCACATCGTTAAATATAGAAACTAACTGTAATGAGCATCATTATCTCTGGTTTCCAAGGATACCAGGATAAGCACTACTCCTAAATTGCAGTTCATTCAGCAAAGGGCATAGAGTAATTTATATTCAGGGTCATCACTGGCTGACAGCAGATGTGGAAGGAAGACCAGGGTAAATCACCCTGCTTTGCTGAATCCTGTGTGTCACCCACTTTACTTTTCAGTCCTTGACCCCCATCCTTTGGCTCCAACCCTGGCCAATATTTCACAGGAGGAAGTTGAAGACTATGATTGTAAATAACAGCTTCCAAGAGGACAGAAAACTCCCCCAAAGGGCAGGGCAGAAAGAGATGGATTAATGTGAGGGTGGAGGTGGGGGCTGGCACTCACATTTTCTTTGTTTGTGAAAAGCAGCAAAGGCTGGCTGTGTGCATCAGTCACTGTGGCCGCCATCTTTCCCTGTGTCTAGAGAACAACTGTACCTTTAACCTCAATGTCTCAGCCAACCAAGCTCAGGCATCAGGCAGTGAGTGCAAGGCTTTTGGAGAACACCACTGAAAATCAAACTCACCTTCCTGAACTTTGCTTCCTCGTCTTTAGGATCTAGATGCTTTGTTTCTAACAGCTTGGTGTGGGTATAGTTCTGCACCCATTGATTTGTTTGTGGTGGTCTGTTTTCTGATTGTTTCTTACTGGGGCACGGTTGGTCACCATAGGTGGGTAGTGACAAGGAGTGGCAGGATGCTTTATCAGGTAAATATCAGTAAGAGGCCATGGCCCCGAGGAACTTGCCCTTCTAAGTCCAATGGTCACTTATGAAAAGGGTGACTTGGATACCACAGATAGCTTACTTTAAAATGATGGAAATATACATAAAGTATGGCTCAGGGGCTGGGGAGATGGCTCAGCAGTGGGTAAAGCGTTCACTATGCAAGCACGAGGTCCTGAGTTCAGACTCTCTCTGAGCCACAGAGCCATCTAAAAGCTGGATGAGTACAGGCCTGTGATCCTAGCTCTAGTCAGTGGAGACAGGTCCACCCTGGGGCTTGCTGGCCTGCCAGGCTAGTGGAAAAAGGTAAGCTCCAGTTTCAGTAAGAGAATGTGTCTCAGAAGGGAAATTGGAGAATTATTGAGGAAGATACCCAATACTGACTTTTGGCTCACCAGCATGGGATAGTGAATCTGCTCACACATGCACATAAGCAAAGACTACACACACACACACACACACACACACACACACACACACACACACACAGCACACTATGGTTCAGGTATAGTAACCATTCTCTATGCAGTTCCTTAGTCATCTGTCTACTTAGTAAAATAAAACCCCCTATGGAGCATCTGCTACTTGTGATGGAGGGAACCCTCTGTGCCTTCAAATGCTTCCTTTTGACGGACATGAGCTATTATGCCAGGCTAAGCTTCTTAGCTTAATGTGATAATAAAGAACAAGCTGGCTATTTTGACAGTGAAGGCCTTCTAGGGCATTCCTCTTTTGCAACAAATGATGTTATTATTTCCCAGAGATGAAGGAATCAAACAGTACAAAGTTTCCCAATAGTTACATAACATATACAGTATATATCAGTAAGCAACCTATTTACAGATTAACTGTTAATACAGAAACTTTAATTTCTTTCTTTAACGCTCTTCCTGTACATTGTACATGACTACTTATTACATATTCTTATGCATTGTCAGGAAGATGTCAGTATAGACCACTTTTAAAAATCTTTAAATCAAAAATTAGAATTTTCACCTAATTGGGATTAAAATGTTGTTTCTGAATCTAGTCGACAAGGTAATAATAGCAAATTTTAAAACTATATGAAATGGGAAGATAGGTTCAATTATCTTGAAAGTGATGTCAAAATTATTTTGGTGTTATCATCTTGACACCATTTCTCATAGGACCGACATTTGGAGCTGAGATGGCTTCAGAGAAGGTTTTGCACTTCATGCACGAAGCTTTGAAACTACTCAAGTTGCAAAGCTTTAAGGAAACAGACCCTATTTCCTCCTTGTCCCACCCTAGGCTAGTACTTGGTTAGGGCAAAGGTTAGTAAGTTCAGTGGGTAAACATCAGACAAAATATTCACGTATCCCTGGCAGAAGAGTCATCCCCTGTGTGAACATTTCTTCCTGATAACACACATCAGCTTTCACGGAACCTCCTAAGGCAGAAAGTTTACATTAAGCTTCATAACTGTATTCCCTGCTTATGAATAATCAACCTTAAAAAAACAAATCTTCAGTGCTGAAAGTGCCCCACCCACCAATTCAGGAGCTTTATCTTGGACTGGGGCACTTGGTTCTCTGGATGCTATGCACTTCAGATGATGGTTTTCCTGCCCCGCTCTCTATTTTCCCAGCATCTAAACTATAGTCTTCTATATTTCTCACAGGTCTTCGAAAGATACTTTCTAGTGGCTCGCCCTTCCTGCCTCCTTTTGAATTAGAAAGTGGCTAATTATCAACCCTCAAACCACACAGGCGGTTACAACGCTCGTGAGTACTGTTATCATTTTTTAAAAAGTGGGTCTATGGCCATCAGAAAAGAAGCTGGCTCTGCCATCCGAGCGAGGTTAAGGCCAGTGTTTCCCCATCGCATATCTGGCGCAGCTCTGATTCTTGGCCCAGCCTTCAGGGCAGCTTCTCCGGCCTCCAGGGCAGCTTCCCAGCCTCAGTGACCACAGTGGTCCCCTGTTCTGTCCTGCTCGGTGAGAGGGTGTGGCTGGGGTGGCAGTGGTGAGTAAAAGGCAGAAGGGGGTACTCCTGGCCGTGCGTCCTGGGGTGGAGGTGACCCAGTAACCCAAAAGCGGCAAGGGGAGACCAAGGGAGTGACAGAGTGCAGGAGGTCTCCAGGAGGCCGGCTGACCTCCGCTTGGGGTGGTGGTGGTGGGGAGAGAGGTTTGGGGCGGCAGGCAAGCAGGTATTGGGAAGCGCCCAGGGCGCGCGGCGGGGTGGGGAGAACCCAGCGGATGCACAGAGTGGAAGCAATCGCAGAGCGGGGCTGTAGTCCCGGGACCGCGAGGGGACAGCGTGTGGGGTTCGGGACGCGGGCACCCACTCACCTATGCACAGCTGGATGGCGTAGGCGTAGTAGGACCAGCCCAGCAGCAAGCTGATGAACACCACCGGGATCCAGTAGAGCACCCGCCGGCACCGCCGCCTCACGCCGCCCGAGCCCGAGGGCGCCATCTTCCAGCCGCAGACACCTGCCCAGCTCTGCCGCCGCCGCCGCCCGTGGGCCTGGCTCGGGGCCGGGCTCGGGGCTCCCGGAGCACCCGACGGGACAGGCCCGGGGGCGGCGGCTGGCTGTGCTGCGGCCACCGCGGCCGCCGTGGCGCTAGCTCCCCATCCCGCGGCAGCGAGCGGGCGCCGCGGACTCCCGCTGCTCTGCCGGGCTGAGGCGGCGGCTCAGAGTAGGAGGACGAAGGCGACGAGGCGGCGGGAAGCTCCGCTCCGCCCCCGCCTGGTCCCCGCCCGGTCCCCGCCTCGCTGCCTCCCACTGCGCGGCGGGCTGCGCCCTCGGGCGGGTGCAGGGATCCGGACGCGGACTCCCACGGCGCCCTCGGACTCTCGGCTACCCGTGCGCCCTTGCCCTGGGCCACCGCAGGGGCGCTCGAGGTGGCGACCCGGTGCCCACCTTGGCCCTCCCGCCCCTGCACTTGGCCCTGGATCGCGGGACTGTGATGAGAATTGACACTCGCTTTGGGTCACCCTCCCCAGCCGCAAGCCACTCCCAGGGCGCGGATCGGAGGGGGACGAGCTGCAAGGTGTCGCTTGTAGGAGGACGAGCGTCAGCCCCTCTTCGCCCCGCCCCCGGGACCAGCCAGTTGCTATCCCACTCCTCACCGGCCAGGCCCAGGGAGGATTGCGCCAAGTCCTTAGGCGCCCAGGCCCTCACCCTTGCATCTGTCAGGAAAATTCTCGCTTTAACTTGTGGGTGCCAGTAAACTGGCTGAGAGTAGCCAAAGTGCGGTCAGTTTCCAGAACAGACCAGCGAAATGATGGTGTTTGGGCATGAGAACGCCTACCTAGGTGCCCAGATCGCCATGAAGAGGGTTGCCAGAGGCCCTAGCCAGAGGGAGCAAGTTGAATTTTACGTTGTGAATCCATTGACAGTAACTAGAGTTAGGGCTGGCAGATCTTTGCTGAGAGAAGATTCTCTCTTTTTGTGTTAAACTGTCTTGTGATTCTAAGAGTAAAGTTTACCGTCCCCATCTCCCAAGAGCCAAGCGATTCCTTCTCTGCGTTCTTTCCCATCCTATCCAGCCTGACAGTGATTTTGGTTGTGATAGCGATTCTAAATTTAGCATATAGTAGAGTTTAAAGCGGTTGTCAAAACCACTGGAACGTGATTCTAATGGTAGTTAGAACAAACATCCCACAGTTAATTGTTGGTGAATGGGAAAGGAACGTGTTTCTGAGATTACTCCTCCCATTATATAAACAATTAGTATGTGTAACAGGTACCAGATATCATTAATGAATACTATATTTACTCCACACAACCAGATTGGGTAGAATTACTTGATAAACGTGATAAGAATGCTGAAGTATAGAAACCCAGCTCCAATTATGTCCTCCTGGCTTTTCAATTATCTTCCCAAGACTGGATTAAATATCAAGCCAATGTTCCTGAAACAGCTACTGCATCAACGCAGAAACAACCTCGCTCACCGGCACCCCCAGAGCTCCCTGGGACTAAACCACCAATCAGAGAAAACAGGAGGTGGGACTCATGCGTATATAGCAGAGGATGGCCTATTCGGTCATCAATGGGAGGAGAGGCCCTTAGTCCTGTGAAGGTTCTATGCCCCAGTATAGGGGATTGCCAGGGCCAGGAAGCGGAAATGAGTGGGTTGGGGAGCAAGGGGAGGGAATAGGGCATTTTCGGAGGGGAAACTAAGAAAGGGGATAGCATTTGAAATGTAAATGAAGAAAATATCTAATAAAAAATAAAAAAGAATTTGAAAAAAAAAGTACATAGGAAATAGTAGTCAGACTCATGATGGACTTTAAGTCACTGAAATGTTCTTAGCCTGTGAGTCACTTTATTTTGCTGTGATGTTTTATTCTGTTTGGATACTCTCTAGGGCAGATTAAAATGAAAACAGAATTTCCCCTGCTATCCTTAGCTCCTCCCCTAGAAATCAGCTTCACATCTTAACCAGATTAGAATAAGGAATCGAGGGGGTAGCTCCCCTGTCCACGTGTTTAGCATGTTTGAGACCGTGGATTCAATATCCTCTACCAACTTCCAATTCATAAAATAATGAGACCAAAGGGGGGGGGCAGCTTGTGATTCCCATATCAGAACCAAGATACCTCGTAAAGATGAGCTAGCTGCTGGTGAAGATGAATGGACATTACTGAAGACTCAAAGGAGGTCGACCCCACCCTCAATCCTGGGAGTGCCACTGTGCCCTTCAGATACCCACTGACACCTGTACCATCCTCCATAGTCCTTCAGGGCTTGAGGTCAGCCAGGAGGAGCAAACATCCTACTCAGCTTTCAATATAAGCTGTATGCAGGTTTAACACCTTTATAGGCCAGATTTTTATTACTTTATCATCACGCTTTATTACTAGAACACCCATTGTTCACACTTACGATATTTGTGAAGGATTTTCAACTCTTTGCCGCACTAACGGTACTGTTAACTGAGTTGCTGACTGCTCACTGTCATCTCCGAAACTGTCTAGCGCAGGAAGGCAGGAAGAATCATGTCTGAAGCCACACGATGATGGGATTTATCTCAGCCTGGCCTCTAATTGGACAGGCGCAAACCCGCATAGCTGAATGCAAGCTCTTTGGTCAGTGAGCCCGTGCTAGACACCACACTCTCGTGAGCCTGGAAGGATGACCTGCATGCTCAGGGACAGACAGCCTTTGATCCCCCTTTCAGCAGGACAATGGATTGAACGCTGTACACCATTCACAAGAAATTTACTCTCCACAGAGCTACCTACATTTCAACTCTAAGTATTAGTTATCTTTTAAAAGATTTCAAGGAACTCTGGGTGAGTAAAGTCAGGCAGAAGAAGGTGAGAGGAAGTTGTTTTGGAGGAGAACCTGTCTATCCTGGTTCAAATGGTGGTAAGACCATCCCAGCAAAGCCTCTCCTGGAGTCTCTGCTCTACTCAAAAGTTTATGAAATAGCACTACCTCTCAGAGACATTCTTTTTTAAAACTACAAGATTCCTATGGCCAGATCTTGGCTCTAGGAAAGATTCTTGACCAGCTTTCCTCTGGAATTCCCAGTACCCCCGCTCCTTCAGTCCCCAGACCTCAACTCCAGCTTGTGTTTGCCTTTAAAACTCCACATCTTGCTTCTTCTCCCAGATCCAGGCTGAAATCTTCACCCGGTCTCTTGAAAAGTAAGTATTAAGAAACCACCATGCTGACCAAGCCCAGAAGCCAGAGAGTCGCCTACCTAGTCTCTAGAGAGCCCCAAACTCCATTAACCTCAGTGTCAGACTAATCTCAATTCTCAGCCAGTGCACCCACTTTTATTGACTTTACTGGGCACTGCTCCACAGTTACAACTTCCTCTTGAAAGTATTCTTGGTGATTAGCACGGTAGTAAGAGGATGTCTTTGAAGTAGATTATACATTTTATTATTCTCAATTGTCTGTCTCAATTACGACAATAGGAAGTCATGGAGCTGGGGGTGGAATCTATTTCCATTTATTGGTGACTTTATCGTTGTGGGAAGACTTTTATTATTTCCTTAAATGAAGATGATCAGTTTGGGGAGTGGGAGGCTGAACCAGCAAGCCATGGTATTGATGACTCCCAGGTTGTGTGCCTGTTGATAAGTAGCAGTGGTGGCTGGTTTGAGGTCAACCTAACACAAACTAGAGTCAACCGATAGAAGAGAACCTCCATCAAGAAATTCATCCATGGGCTGGAGAGATGGCTCAGCGGATAAGAGCACTGACTGTTCTTCCAAAGGTCCTGAGTTCAAATCCCAGCAACCACATGGTGGCTCACAACCATCCGTAACAAAATCTGATGCCCTCTTCTGGAGTGTCTGAAGACAGCTACAGTGTACTTACATATATTAAAAAAGAAAAGAAAAGAAAAAAGAAAAAAAAAGAAAGAAAAGAAATTCATCCATAAGATAAGGCAATCCTGCAGAGCATTTTCTTAGTGATTGATGGGAGAGGGTCCAGCCAACTGTAGGTGGGGTCATCCCTGGGCTGGTGGTCCTGAGTCCTGTAACAAAGAAACTGAGAAAGCTTTGAGGAGTGAGCCAGTAAGCAGCACTTCCCCATGGCCTCTGCATCAACTCTGGCATCTATCTCCTGACCTGATTTGAGTTTTTGTCCTGACTATAGAGAAAATATCTTGTGTCTATATGGACCTGGTACCTGTCAATAATAAAATTGATATCTATAGCTTAGGGAGGAAAGAGGAGGCACAATATCCAGGAGGCAGAAAGAATTCTGGGATAGAGCCAGGTGGGTAGTTTCCTCTGGAAGATGTGACAAGATGGTCTCGTGGTACTCAGCACAGGCAACCAGCCCTTTGGCAGAATGTAGATTTGATTAATAGGTTATTTTAAGTTATGAATGAAGAGCCTAGCTTATGGCTAAGGTATTCATCTGTATGCCGCAGACCCTCTTAGTCCCTTGTCTGTGTGGAATGGGTCTCTAGTCACAGGTGGGCAAGGAGTTGGTGGGAATTGACAGACAGACTTGACACAAGGGAGTGTGGATCTGAATGTAATTTGTCAAATCGAGCATCAAACTTTTTATACAGAAGAAAATAGGGAAGTTGGGTAACACATCGGCAAGGTACAAAGAGGTTACTGGATCCTTACACAAAACAGAGGAATACAAACACGGAAGAATTGGCAGGAACCAACTGGGGTAAAACTCAATGTTAAGAACTGGGATCAAAAACAGCTCCACCTAAGGTCCACTTAATCTTAGAAGCCAGAGTCAAGGGCTTCGTGCCCTTGCCATAGTTCCTACTCTGGTCTATTGTATAGTCCACCTTCCCCCTAGGCCATTGTAAATACTTTTTTGTGTATGGGTGTAACTCAGCTACCTATAGTTCTAAGTATCTACTCTGGTTCCTCTTTAGGTCACAAACTTCCTTCTTCCTAGATAATGGTAAATTTCTGTGTAGGGCAGTAATTTAGCTATCCATGCCCAAGGTCGGATCAAGGACTGCCTAGAATCTAACTTAGCTATAATCAATATATCAATCCTTAGGAGCACTTGCAATAAAGCAATATTAAGGGAAAGCACACAGATCCGTTTACCAACTAAAGCAAGGACATTGGAGCATTCGTTATACAGGATGCCATGATTCCAGGAGACTAAGTTTCCGTGAACTTTTCGCCTCGGGACAGCGCCCAGGTTTTCGGGGCCTGTCGCGCTTGTCACTACTGGAGTGGATGTAGCATCTGTAAATATATTTTGAGTCTGAGTCTTATCTCTGGGAGCATAGGGCTGGGAGGAAGAACCAGGCCTAACTTCTACACCTGAAGTCCTTCAGTGATGGACTGTGATGTGAACGTGTAAGCAAAAATAAATTAGCCCTTTCCTCCCGACTTGCTGTTGGCCATGGTGTTCCATCAAAGCAATAGAAACCCAACCTAGGGCGGTGGCAGAGACATTCACTGTGCGAGAAGAACATGCATACATCAAACATGATGTGTCTGGACACATAAAAGGAAAGTGGTCTTAGAGAAGGATCTTGCTTTAAGAAGCACGGGTATGAGACAATGCTTAGATGTTGATGTAGAAAAAGCACCCTGGCTCTCAAAAGCTGTTTTCAGTTGCTCTGGAACTGATTGCATAGACTTAAAGATCATCTACACGATCTAAGGATGATTTTGCTATGTGGCCTATTGGGTGAAAATACTGACAAATTTAAAAATCGGGTCAAACTGGTCAATTCCCCCATCAAGCACGCTAGAATTTTTGTGGACTAATTAACGTGTCTGGCCACTAGGGGGCAGGAGCGTACTAAGCAGTGCTGGGGTCTTGGCATTTTCTTCACAGATTAAATAGCACGAAACATTAACTTAACCAAACCAATTAAAAATTATGATTTAATGATCAATTACACATAATTATAACCACTTATAATTATAGAGTTTCACATTATAATTTAGCGGCTAATGAATAAAAATATTAACCTTACATAGAAATTTTAAAAGGCAAAAATAATCTTTCAATAGAGGAAATCACCTGGACTCTGCTTCCAAGTCGTGCAATGTGAAGAGTAATAACTGAAAATAAGAATTTTTCATTAAATAATTGCTCCTGTTTAATACTGATACCCTCTCTTACCTGTAAATGGGACAGGGCAGAGCTTACTTAGCCCAAAGGTGGGCAAGTGTCCTGGTTTACGGGTCAGCATCTCTAGCATGAAGAGTTTAAAAATAATTTTCCAAATTAGCTTGTTAGTTGGAGTACAGGCTATGGGTTTCACTATGACGTTTTCCTAACA